>NC_059997.1:7062589-7368571 GCF_912999745.1 Papilio machaon
ACAAACGCGGCCTTGCAGACAGACAGACAAAAATAAAAAAAAATAGTTTTTCGTTATCAGCAACACAAATTCATCTTGTCTGCGAAATATGATGTTTTTTTCGATATTACAGACAGTCCGATTTGATTAATATGTATAGATAATAATGGCCAAGTAACCGTAAAATTATTAAATAAAAAGTTCTAACTTTACTAAAACAATTTTTTACTACTTTCATTTAAAACAAATTTGAGTAAGCAATAATTAAAAATGTGCCAATTAATCTTTCAACATATACAATAATGTATCAAAATATTCGTTAAAATTAATACTTACATAACGTATTTGTGTTTTAGAGAAGCCTTAACAAAAAATAATTATATTTTAATTATAAACAAAACAATTTATAATTTCACAGTTACGTTCCGCACTCGACAAAATTCAATCACAGACTGAGTTAAAAAAAAAAAAAAACTATAACACCACTGCATTTCTAATATTGAATACATTATGGACCCTTTGGATAATTAAAAATATGCGTGAGCTCAAATAATCGAGAAGAATTAACCCTTTGCATGCAAATTAAGTGCGGATGTTCGCAAAAAGCGCGACCGGTTCCGCGGGACAACAAAAGACACACGTTGCTGCATTGGGTAAGATGTAAGAAGCGTCTGGAAATAATATTGCCTCTTTTACTATGACTAAAAGAAAAAAGTGTAAAAGAAAAATATTTCTCCGACTGATAAGGGGACTGTTTTTCGCTGGTGTGTCTGTTTGATTGTGATCACATAAAAACTAATAACAAGTAATAGTAAAAGTCGTATATATCCTAAATTGTAATTTAGGCAAATGAAACAGTTATGCCATTACAAATTATATAAGTTTTATTATAGAACTCACACCAAAGTTTTCAAGTTATAACGCGAGCATATCTTTGTCCTAACTAATACAGTAAAGGAAAAAAAGATTTATTTTTTATGAAAAGATCGAAAACAATGTACCTATAAGAGTAAACACTTAAAACTTTTTACAGAAAATATTGGACATTGACAGTTATTATGTATATTAACATAATTAAATAATATTTTTAAATAGTCTTTTAGCAATCTCTCAACAAGATCTGGAGACAAATTTCATATTTAAGCAACACAAACTCCAGTCCAAAAAGGAATTATCGTGGGAGAGCATTCTTCCTGTTTTAACGGCCACAAATTAAAAAAAAAAATTCATTCAATAGTCAAAAACTTTTTAACTTAATTATAGTGTACTAAAACGGAAATTCTTTCAAAGGACAACACACCTACCCACCTGCTTGACGCAAGGGGACAGAATTTGAATTTGAATAAGTGCGGACATTTAAGGGCTCAAAGACGTTCACTTTTTGTTATCAACATTGTTTTATATCAAGGAGACTATATTCAACACAGATATTATTAAACGCCATTTCTAAATTGACAGCGACATCGTTAAAATAATAAATACCAATTAAAGTAAAGAACATAAAGAAAGTGATCAATGGCTGTCTCGTTTACCGCAATTATAGTTAATTATTTATTGTTTTAATAAAAATATATTCTTTTTACAACAATGGGGTGGAACTGAAAAAATTGCCTCACGTTTTACGGTCGAAGAAATCTCAATCAAAAACTCATCCGTTGTAAATTTTATTCTAATACTTTACAAAGTAAAAAAAAATAATAACTCTTTCACTAAACCAACATCAAACAGTTAATGTTTTACAACATAATTTGAAAATCGAATAACCTAAAATCCCAGCGTACCTAAATCATTCTGACACCCGTCTTAAGATTTACGACGCGACCAAATTAGCATATTTCTGCAATGTTGACACAGCTTTCCACAATATTCAACCCCATCGATTATGCATTACAAAGACAAGATTCTCACGTTAAATAATGCCCAAGCAATGTTCTCACGACTCTAGTAAAATCCATGAATACATTAGCGTTTAAAAAAACAACATTTTTTTATCTGTATAATTCAAATCAGTATTCGTTGATACTGGCCGAAAAGAACGCTTCATTTGAATAAGAAACGTAAAAGGGTTAGCATTCTTCCAAGTGTCAAAATTGCTCTTCTGTGTCGTGTTATAGAAAAATGGCGGTTCATTTGAATATCGATCGTGAATGCAAGAGATCTATTTTGCATGTCTGTATCATATCTTTAGGTATAATACATATTGTGGCATTTTAGTTCTTCCAACAGTGAAGTAAAGTTCATTTTCGTGTGACCTATCTTCCGTCTATTTTTCTAAGAAATATTAATGAGATTAAATATTTTCGTTAGAGTGTCATATTTGTAAAGTATGACCGTCTAATATATTCAAATCATTGTGTTCAGGTGATAAATGGGAATAGGATAATTCCGTTCCCACGAATTCTAAATTTAAATAAATATCCACTACTTCAAGTGTCCCATAGACAATTAAATATTTTTAAGTGGCAACATTAATAAAAACATGGACAAAAATATTTCTTATCAATAAATTGCATCATAAAACTATTTTAACATTTTTAATACGTGCATAAGTTATTTAAGATTATCAAAACTATGTGTTAATCGTTTGTATAGGGAGTAAAAGATTAATTGTTCTTATTACAATAATAAAAGCTACCATATTTATTGCCGTTTTTGACGTGCCACAGATAAACAATAGATATTTTATGAAGTTGCCAGATAATAAAACTTGGGCTTGAATAAATTAACGATTAATTTTATTCATGGAATATGTCCAACAATAATATTTCAAATGAATCGAATATTTATTGAATTCAATATGTTAAACATTGATAATAAAAACAAGGAATTAATGCTTTTATAATTTAATTTTAATGTTTTATTTGGTTATAGATTTTATAGCAAAATTAAGTATTATAGGTACATAATCTAAACTCATTCCATCATAGGTTACATTTCATTCCATCTTTTAGGATGGAATTCAACTGTAATGAGAAATTATTCTAATAATTTCATTTCTTGTCTATGGATGTATTTTGGAATGTTTCAGTGATTATATTAATGCTACAAACATGTCTGTTATTAATTAGTCTGTGGTTACAGCCTTACGAAGGTAAAATTATTTAGATAGGTCTGTTATAATTTATCATTCCCATTTAATTAAACTTTAACGTTACTGTAGTTTGTATGTAATACAATTTTGTTTTTCACTTACATTTCACATTTAGTCGTATAATTTCTTTTAAAAACAGTACGTACAATTCTGTTGGTAAAACTTGCACTTTTAAGTCATTCGTACACAGAGCGACGTAAATCTTATAAACCAGGCGATTATAGTCGCTTTTTCGACTCAATACATTGTCATAGATAATGGTTGGTACACAGGAACGCGTCGCTGACCTTTTGTTCTTTAGTCGCCAAAACCAGTCGCACGCAACCTGTTTGTCAAGACCGTGGTAAGGAAAGTCGCTGCGATTTTCAAGATGGCAGAGCAAATCTGTACAGTTGTTAAGTAGTCTCTATGCCATACTGATCGAAAAAACGACTCGAGTCGCCGATTCAACGTTGTATGTACGGAACGCGCGCAACGCGATACTGGTGACGCAACCGTAAAATACTATTTTCGAAGATTTACGTTACCTTGTGTACGAAGGGTCTTACGGCAAACAACTGGAAAGTAAATTACGCTTAAATAATATTGTAATCCAGTGAAATGTCTCGTAAGGAATGAAATACCATTGTGTGACATTGCCGTTTTATTTTTGCTCGTAACTCTTAATTCATGGTTTTATTTAGTAGTTTAAAAGAATTTATTTGAAACATAGTGTCTTAATATTCTGAAGATATACGATACGGCTGCGGAATTTATTAACGGGCTTTAAGTAGGTTTTCAAGTCGTTTGTATGGTTTCCATTCAGAAAACCAGAAAAACACTGTCCATTCTTGGGATTGATTGATGAATATCGATTGAATGTCTAAATTATGTGAAGGGGAATAGAAAGTTGTGAGTGATATTTTCTGTAGCAAAATAACTTGAATATTAAGCTATGCAAAGTAATTGTTTTTTAAAAATTCATCTTCCATTCGAACGAAGTCGTGGGAGACAACTAGTATCAGATCTTTCCTATTGCAAATATCAGAGAGAAACAATAAAATCAAAGAACATGTACGGATAGACACGTTATGGTAATCTAGTCAGGATCAACGCTCATATTGCTTCACATCCGTACACATTAGCATATGTTAAGAGACAAAAGCGGTCGCGCTCATAATTTTTATATATAATTTTTTACTGTTACAAGTACCGGTTTTATTTTAATTTTTTTATTTCATTCATTCCGTCTATTGTCACACATGTTTAAAATATTTAAATTGAAAACAAAATCGCCGGGTCGAAACAATAAGCGCACCTTTTTTTGTCCCCGTCTCGAATTCATACCGTTGCACTGTGGTCTTTGATTAACGAGCTATGGAAAAATGTACCTTATTCCTATAACGTATAATTTAATATTGTATATAGCTTTGTTTATAAATCTGAATAAAATTAGTGATAGCGCGACAAATATCGTTAATGTATGATTTAGAGTGTGTTAACTAAATGAGGTGCACGTACGCTTTACGCAACTTTGTAATGAACATTTGGAAACAGAAATTACAAATAGAAAGTTGTCAATAAAAAAATAAAGAATCACGAGAAAATAAAATAACTAAAGTAAAATATTTGAATGAATCTAAATTACCTACAAATCAAGGAAAATATTTCGAAATAATGATTTTTGAAAGTAAATTATTGCATTACTAGTTTGAACCTATCAACTATAAAAGTATTGGTTGTAAAAAATCAAGGACTGTTTTTAGTTATGGAAAATTTAATTCTTTATTTATCGTAAATTAATTCGATGGGATACAAAGGTGCGAACACACCGGTCCGTTGCGAATGGCGAACAAACACGAGTGTTCGGAACTAATCGAACGGCTCACAATAAGATGCTAATCTTTGACACCTTTGCTGTATTTGCATAATATTTGCCGATCGACTTAATGTGAGAATTCGGCTCCTTTACAAACGTGTTTTGGAATATTAATTCGATTACAAATACTCTCCAAGTGTACGAAATATTAAACGGAAAAGCTACAAAAGTAGTACTCATTTATTCATTAATTAATTAATTTTCGGTAAAAGTTTATATACCTATTATTTTAATTAAAATCTAAAAGACATACCTAAGCTCTGAATTTAATAGACCCTAAAAATGAATGTTTACCTATCGTTTATTAGAACCTTATAAGTTGAAATAGTGTTCTAACATTTGACATAAGATCCGTTTGATGTGCTTGCTTGTATTAACTTATAATTTTAATAAAATTAACCTTTTTGTTGTATACAAGTTACATTAAAGGACGAGATAAAATTCGCATTTGAATTTATATTATTAAGCATAAGTTTTTAATTTAATTAAAATGATATGCGTTAATAAAGCATTAATTTTATCTAAATAATTCTACTAAGTTATTTTCGAATTAAAAGTGTAAAAGATACAGCCATTATTGGAATATTATCCTAATGTTAAATATAAAACTCAAGCACACACGTATTCGTGCAGGGATCTTTTAAACCCACCGTTCAAGGCACCTGAAGTAAGCATGTGCCGGAAAATCAATACAAAGCGTGTCGTGAACGCGTGATTCCAACGAAAAACTACTACGAGCCCCTTCCCACCCCACGCAGAGCGGATTTTTCTTCACCCCACACCCCCACGGGCTTAGGGGAGCGAGGGGATCGCAAAAAGATGCCCGATTTTTTCTCGCTAGCGTGTAATGTTGACTATACACTTGACACACAAAATTCAACCTTATGGCTAACAAAATAAATTTCCATTTCATTCTAAAGTATAGGTAACATGTGTACGATTGTCTTTAATGTAATGCTATCTAAAATAAACTTTAAACAGATTGGTGTAAGGTTCAGTTTTGAATGATGTGAATTATCAAAACCGCCTCAGCAAACATGGTATATGGGAGTTTTTTGGTCTTCAGTGAAATTAGGGCCCCGCGTCGTCTGCTCCGATGCGTAATGACTTCTTATGATTTGATGTCATGTTGCGTGCTAGTTTCTCCTCGCCTTTATTTGCAGAGCCGAGGGTTGAACGAACCAGAAATTTTGTATTCGTATCTCGAAATTTGAAATTGGAAGCGATTGAAAATTTTCAACACGTTCCTAAATTGTCCTTTGCGATGAGTCATTGCTGAATTTCGACATATTATAACTGGAAGAAAATTGTATTTATTTTCCACGCCACATTAGATTTAAAAAAATATAGTTTTTAAGCCACGCTATGAAGCCAGAATCAAGACATGGAGTAAGAAAAAAATAATTCGATTTCTCAATGTTAGAAGGTTTTGTTACAACTCATGAACTATGTAATATAGAGTTATAAAATGAACAGAAGCACCTCATGCTTAACTATCACATTTATGTACACTATCTAACCATCTTCACTCGTTACCCACTCATTGTATAACTCGGACATAATTAATGTTGTTAATAAATTCGCTCAAGCAGTTCAAAAATTTTTAAATTGTTCTTAGATGTTGAGCAATAAATTAAATTGCTTAGTGCTAAATTGTTATATTTCTTTGTTTTATTTATAGCAATTTAGTAGTGCCTTTGTATAGTTTGCTGATAGGAAGGTGGTCTATAACAAAAAACTTACTACATAAAAACTTCGCTTCATTATATTCAGAATTTCTTTGTGTGTGTGTTTAATTGGTGACTAAAATGTTAACTGTCCAACTTTAACCATCTCTCATATTTACGAGGAGTTTTGATTTATCTATTTGAACTTGTTTGTTGAAATGCTATTTTATTTGTACCTTCACCGTCTTAAATCTTTCTTATCAAGATGCAAAGATCATAGATTTATTGGATCCATGTTATGTCTCTTATTTACGTGGGTTTATTTTTTATGACAGTAATATTTTATTGCCGAAACAATTGTATTAAAAATTGAACGTACGTTTTTTTTAAAGAATTAAAGGAATGACTTTTAGTTCTAAAACAAGTGTTTCTATAGTGAAAACCCTGAGTCTTACAAAACAATCTTTATTACAATTTTGAATAGAGCCTTGTAACGATTTCCAATGAACATAATTTTCATTAGTTCATGTCATTAGGTATATAGATTCGACTTTTAGATTCCTTTTTGTATAGAACACATTTCTGGTAACAAAACAAATCTGTAACAGAAGGCTTGTCAGGAATTCCAAAGCGTTTGTTTTCGTCACGTAAATCTGCTTCCGGTTATATAATGAGTTAAAAAAAAACTTTAGATTAGTATAATTTCGAATCATTTTTAATGAGAGACTTCCGTTGGACGTGAAATTATTTTTAATAGTAATAATAATATTTTCATATATCTTAAAGTATTACTTAATTTAATTTAACTCTTTATCTTTTCACTACATATTTCTTTAATTATTAGTTCGTCATAATGACAAACATAATAATGATTCCGTTAAGATTATCAAGATAATGATATGCATAACAATGATTCAAGTTTAAAATGCTATGTTACATTACCAGCTCACTGGCTACCCGATAACGCAGTAATTATATACAAATTAACGCGTCAGCTAGTTCGAATCCCTGTTGTGTTGTCGGTACATCTGGCTATTAGCTTTTCAATTAACTCATTGTCCGAATACAAAACACTTAATGCAACTTTGCTCGTGTACGGTCAACAAATAAGATCAACCTTTAACTTCTACCAATTGTAATTTACTTAAGTTTAAACTCTTTACCTACATAATTTTTGCTACATTACAATCTTACTAATATTATAAACTAGCTTTTACCCGCGACTCCGTCCGCGCGGAATAAAAAATAGAAAACGGGGTAAAAATTATCCTATGTCCGTTTCCTGGTTCTAAGCTACCTGCCCACCAATTTTCAGTCAAATCGATTCAGCCGTTCTTGAGTTATAAATAGTGTAACTAACACGACTTTCTTTTATATATATAGATGTGAATGTTTAGATGGATGTTTGTTTGAAGGTATCTCTTAAACAGCTCAACGGATCTTGATGAAATTTGGCACAGATGTAAAAAATAATCTGGAAGAACACTTAGGCTACATGTTAAGTATTTTTTTTTTTAATTCCAGGCCAACGGAGTCGCGGGCAACAGCTAGTATGTTATAATTGAAATCTATCGTCTTTTTTTATTAAACTAATAGAATATTAACTTCTTATAAAAAATGAAAACTTGCATATTGTTAACAAATTAAAATTCACCATATAAAACAATGTTTTTAAATAAACCCTTTCTCAAATTACTATATATACAACATTATTTATTCGACAACAATTTCAACAGATTATATATTATAATTTCTACAAAATTACATTCCAGATGTCATAAAGTTGTGTTACATTTGCCATGTATATAATTTAACATTTGAGTATTTAAGATTCGTATTATAAGCCAATAACTTTATACTAGACAATACTGTGCAGCTCTAAAGGAAAAAAAATTGAGACTTAGATGATGATTTACAATTTTATTTATAATAGCAGTTGCCTGCGACTCCGTCCGCGCGGAATGAATAAAAATAGCCTACTAGCTGTCGCCCGCGAATCCGTTCGCACGGAATTAAGTAAAAGTTAATAAGTAGTTTATGTGTTCTTCTAGACTATGATCTATATCTATGCCAAATCTCATAGAGATCTATTAAGACGTTTAGGAGATACTTTCTAACAAACATCCATCTATCCATCCATCCATCGCATGTATAATATTAGTAAGATAGCACCCGTGGATAGTGTAGCTTCCCAACATTTCCAGAATTTTATAGAGTTCCGGAGCCTATTCAATGCACGCAAACAAAGAGTTAAATCGTTAAACTTCATAATATTCATCATCATCAGCTCACTATACGTCCTCACCGAGGTGTTCGGAGCCTACCCTAACTTAGGGGTGACTAGGCCATAGTTAACCGCTCTGGCCCAGTGCTGGTTGGTTGACTTCACTCATATCTTTGAATTTCTTCTCAGATATGTGCAGTAAGAATTCATAATATTATGTACGATAATATAATTATTACAGTGAATTTGCTGACCTTACACAGTTCGGTGGGCGTCCGATAATGATCGACTTCATGGTAGCGAGCGTGGACAAAGAAGACTTCGTATTGAGGTCATACTAAACCACACTCTATCTATAGATAGCTGACTATAGTTAGCGAGACGAAACAGAACCGAAATATACAGCGTATAAAAAGCTTCAAAGCTTACGCCCACTGCGTTAAAGCGCCGTAATTAATGAATAAACGTGATGTTATTAACCAGAATACTGGAGTATAATATATAATTACTACATATATTAGAGATTTTTAATTAATTATTATGTTCTAATATTATAATTTAAATATATATAATTGATACGGAATTTAATCTCACCTCACGACTTTAATACTAATAATTTAGTGAAGCAATTTTTAATTATATTAATGTTCATTTGGTTATTATTTCAATTAATAAAAAAAATAATCGTATATTAAAATTCCAAAGCAATTCCATAGTGATTTATTTACACCATTTGTTAAGTTTTAGTTAACTTTAAATTAAGTTTATTGAAGTTAAATTCGCATTAAATCGTGAAATTAAATTATGCAATCAATTGTAATTGTGACTGAATTTTAAAACAATACAACATAACTTTAATTTTTTTTAAATTACAAATTCCTGGAAATTATTATGTACTCGTAATAGAAATTTTATTCACAAAGCTTGAATGATAAGATTTATTAAAGATTTTCTAAAACAAAACAAACACATTAGATATATAGTAATAATTCAGCCTAAAACTTACCAAAAATTACATTAAAATGTCCTTGAAGTAAAAAAAAAATCAAACAATAAATTCTTAGAGTAAAATCACTTATAGTTATTTAATAATTTTAAGTATACTTGCCACATAACGACTCTTGCGCATACGAACAGCGATAAAACTCTACAATCCCCCACCCTTAAAAAGTCTATTGTTAAAGTAGGTGGGGTTTTAAAAGGGGATCTTTTGCAAGAGCGAAATAGCAAGATATAACAAAAAACGTTAAACGTTTAGAAAAGGATGGATAGTTTTTTGTGACATAAAGGTGCATACCCATTAGAGTTAAAAGCAACTTTGTAGTAATATTTTCATATGTAGACTAGCTAACGCCCGCGACTTCGTTAGCGCAGAATTAAAAAACAGAAGTCTTTAATATTCCCTTCTAGATTAGCTACCTTCAAGTCAAAGTCCCGTCAAAATCGGCCCAGCCGTTTTGGAGAGTACCCGAACCATATAAAAACTGGTACCCTTTTATCAATTCTTATTTGGTTTAATGAATGTTAAAATGGTTAAATTAAGCCTAAAATGTATCTCTACTATAATAAATTCAAAGTATTTTTTTACGATTCATTATTATTTAAAATTTTAATTATTTACTTAAATCTATAGTTAAATCTATGAGCCGAATATATTACACTAATGTTTATTTTAATAATGTAAAAGAGCAAATAATTAACTAACTTAGAACTAAATTAAAATGATTCTGTTTCAATTCCAATAAGACAACAAAAGATTTCTACTTCAATGGGTCCTATTGGACTTTACCGAAGTACATGTATCTTCATAAAAGCGTTAAGAAATGAATATAAATGCGTTGAAACACACCGAATAAGATGTGTAGAGGCAATTTGGATACAAAATGAGACAGTTTACTTCGAAAGTCACGTCCTGGAGGCTTTGGGTACAAATATTCCAATTGCCTTTGTACAGCTCGACAGAGGGAATTTTCTGAAAACACAACAGGTAGCGACATCTTGTGTTGATATTCTAAAACTCCTAACCAACATTTTGTTTTATTTTTTTTTGTTTTTATCGTATTAACCGATTAAAATATCTAAAATATATTAATTACATAAAATGTAAAATTCCAATAAAAAGCTCCCGCAGATTTTGGTCGCGCCCGCCATCTATTGTGTAGTAGCGAAAACAGCAGACTGTTTTACCACTTGTGTCGTATTTTTATCTACGTCTATGTGTGCGTGAGAAATGGCGGGTACAATTTTTTGAATGTTTGGACTTGAACTCTGGAATTTTTAAAAAGGTCGCAATGAACGGCAGCTAAAATGGATACCACTTCTAAAATAATAAAATATGAATCAACGCACAGAAATATTCGTGTTTTATATCACAAATGTGAAAAATTCCTCCAATGTTTATTTATCTATTTATTTATTTATTTATTTATTTATTTATTTATTTGAACATTTTGCCTTTTCCAGGCGTCGTTACATATAATTTTTAACATACAATACAAATTACTTATTACTAGGAATTACTAAACTATTACATTAGAAAGAAAGAAATACATATAATATACGTTACCTATTTATTGCCTTATGTGTGCATGCTTATTAGAGTTTAGTTAGAGGTTAAATTGTTTTGAATTTTTAAAGTATTCTTCTATAGTGTAAAAACATTTCTTTATTAGAAAATGTTTTAATTTTCTTTTAAATTAAATGAATTCTACTTCTTCTCTTATTTCTTTAGGTAAGTGGTTAAAAATTTTTACAGCCATATAGTAGGGATAGTAGGTTTATATTTTGTTTGAAATTTTTGCAAAGAAATGTGCGATACGAAAATAATTATTAATGCTCAATAAAATAATCCTTTATAATAAATAATAATATAAACATTCAAGGGAAAGTAATCTACAGAACATAGATGTAGATTATTTCTTTAAAAAATTGTCTGACATTTAACGTTAAATTGTAAAATTACTTAATTTAATTAATTAATTTAAAATGACTGAGTTCACAATATTCTGATAGTTTATGTTATGTCGAGCGCAGAACAACACATCTTTTTAGCCGACTTCAAAAAGAAGGAGGTTTTCAATTCGACTGTATTTTTTAATGTTTAAAGTTCAATCCCTTTCCATAACCTATTCCTATTTTCCTTTTCTGAAATCTCGTCTTTTATAAAAAAAAAGCTAACTTGTCCTTTCATTAAGCATAAGACGTAATTGCCGATGATTTTTGTTGAATAGCTTGAACAAGAAAACTAACTAAAACTAAACGTGTGTTAACTGAAACTTAACACACGCTTCGTTGAACATTTAGTCTTTTATTTTATTAAATTCTAAAAGATCTTATCAGATTTTAAGGAGCTTTAATTTTTTTTTAATTATATAACGTTTATTTTTCATTATTTCGTCAGTTTTGTAACTTGCCATGCGTATGTTAAACAGTTTGCAAAAAAAACATTTCGTAACTGTCATTAAAATCAAGCATTAATTAAGAACTATATAACATGTGCCATGTGCAACAACCATTTAGTTTAAATTCAACTTAAATAAAATTGCTCAAAAATACAAATTCACAGCAACCTTATTATCGCATTTATTCCAGTATATGAAGTACGATTATCCGAACGCACATTTATAGCTGCTAGGCACAATTTATGTACATGCAACGAGGGACTTTATAGTTTTAAATTAAAAAAAAAAAACAAAGCAACCACTGACAGGTAAATCAGATAACAGGCGATGCATGAAAAATGACTCCGCTCATTTCTAATTAAAAAAAAACTAGTACAATGGACGTTTTTATTTTAATTTAAATTCGAAAGTCGCGAAAAAAATTGTCGCGTCGACTCGACCCCTGATTTTGTCGCGTGAAACAATGTAAGTGGAAATTTGACTACGTCTTTTGATAGAATTTGATTTAAAGCTGGCATTTCAAAGAATCGAGTACACTGTAACGAATGTTGAAATTATTCGCGTTCAAACAATAACCTCTTTTTTCAACACAAAACAGTCTTTTTTTTTAATTTTCGAATACTGTTCTGATTTTAATCAGCTCACAACCGGAAGGCGTTGTTTTTTTCGTCTGTGACATTTACGAGTATATCATTGCACCCTTTTGAAATACTTTTTTTTTTTGCTTTTCATAGTTGTAGACTTATTTTTTAGGACCACATAAAAATATTTTACTGACTTATTGTGTAAGTTGTAATTTTAATAAAATTTATTATCGCTTCTAATATTTTATTGCGACATTATTTTTTTAATGACAATTTAAATTCAAACATGGACCATTTAAGGATGCTTTGACAGTCAGCATTTACGTAATGAAAGTATGGATAAAAGTCTATTAGTACGTATATTATTTTAATGGTACGAAAGAAAAGGTCTTACGTAATAATTGCTGTATAATATTTCGCGACAGGCAACACCTTACGTGGCACGTCAAACTTTGTTTATCATCAATAATGGTCGAAAAAAAAATTAGCTGTCTTTATATCTCCACAGGACAAGTCATCTTTCGATATTATCATGAAACTTGCTACGTTAATTTCCTTCAAAATGGAATAACTTATAATTTAACTTGCGTGTTTTATAATTTTTTTTTCTTCCGTTCAGAAATAGACCCGAGGCTAAGCATGTGTTTGGAATGATGGCTGCTAGCTAAACGTTTATTAATGCATTCTACACTTATTGACAAAAATTACACCAGTTAGAACACATATTAAAAATACCTAAATGTATCAATGTCATATTTATGTTTTTATGTTGATTACTTTGTATTTTTTAAGACGATAAAAGAACTAATTTGTTAATTCTGGGTACAACTGTAATTCAACATATTTCGTAGTTAAGTTCGAACACTAAGGAATAAAAAAATAAACAGGAGAAAAGAATTTCGTAATTTGTGTATTGAATACACGAGGTATAACAAAACTAATTAATAGCTTATGTGTTCTTTCAGATCATCCAGATTCATTTAGTTGTTATGGAGATACCTAATAACAAAACATTCATCGATCCCTTTAAAAATTTGCATTTATAATATTAGTAAAATTAAATACAAGTTGTGCTGTGTCGTACACAACATAAAGCTTTTCATTTAATATCAAAAATAATAAACCCTTCAACGTAGAAAATTCATTTATTTCCTTGCATGATATACGTTCAACCATTACCGACTTAATATTGTATAATTACATTACACAGTCAGTCTTTTCCGGCTTGTCTTAGTGTATACCGCAGTGACCAAGCTCACCCCTGCCCTCCCGCGCTCCACATGGCGTTAGACACTCACATGCATTACAACCGACTTTTCAAAATGGCCGACAACTTACGCATAGCGTGACCCAGGGGTTCGCCATTAGTTGACACGGTCCGACGATACGTTACACACCATATTTACTTTAATTTCTAAACTTTTTATGATTTAGAGTTTTATGCTAATTATATACGTTTAGTTTTTCGAGTTTATTTATGTTTCATAGTGGTAATGAGTGATAAATAATTCAGATCAATAACGATTCTTTCTGAATCTCTTCAACTATCGAAGATTAACAGTCTGTTTATAACATTGATGTAAATTGGGATAATCTCGCAGCAGTTGTAGTTCATGTCAACTTCTTGATACATACTATATGTGTGATACTCCTACAATTAAGAAATATATTACAAATATTTAGCATGCAATAATAGGTAAATCAATAACTCGAATTATTCGACACACGTCGACATCTGTCCGCGGACATGTGAAACTTAATTATTGAAAAGTGAAACCGATTGGTTTAATCAAGGTCATCGGCGACGGCGGCTGCGGGCTACGCAAATTGGATCTATACGATCCACATCTGCTAACCAGTCTCACCGTACAACACGCTAATGGTGTCCTTCCAATTGACAGATGTCAAATGTCAAAAGTTTCGAACAGCGACATCTTTTAAGGAAAAGCGAAGAGTGAATTGTATTTTGATTCCAACGAAAGATCATCTTTATGAACGTATTTTTCGTATATCGTAGAAATGTGTATTGTATTCAAGGCCAAACTGAAATGCAGTTTATAACATTTAAAATTGTTTTCCAAATTTTTATTAACTTTCCTTTGTAGAAGACTATTTTTTTTTTAATTTGAGTAATCCTTGGTTCAATCGAATTTATAGAACTTTAGAGTAACTAATTTTCTATACCCTAACATTCGTGTCGTATTGAATAATGGAGACAAAAACTCTACAAAAAATGTTCTATCGTTTGCAATAAAAACAGAGCTTAGTTTCTAACGGCAGATCTAAACTTAGAGTACTTACTGACATTGATCAAAGAAAGAATAGAGTGGTCACTTAACCAGATAGGTACTAAATAATTTTCCCAAGAATTGTCAAAGTTACCGTCAAGAAACACAGAATATAAAAATACAGACAGTGAAAAAATAAGAGTATAATAACATAATCATAACGTTTCGTATTCCGAAAAAAAGTGTTTATATTACATTAATTAGAAAGAAGAAGGATTAACTTTACCTTTAAAAAAATTCAAAATATTAGAAGTATCAATTGTTGGATAGCAAAATAACTTAAATGGAATCGCCATTATTTACATTAACACAAAGTAAAACTTCTTCGTAGGTATAATATAAAAGTACTTTATCGAGTCTACGTTACCCATCATTGACATGACGTTAAGTCCAGTTACATATAATAATAGCAACTCTACATATCCGTCGGCAGCATTATGTTGCAGGAATAAATATCGCATGTTTATTCACAACTATACACACAATTTATGATCTACTTTACCCCTTGAGACCTCTATATAAAGTTCCTACCATGTTAATTGAGTAATTTAAAAAAAAAAACTTTTTTTAATTAACTTTATTCACGTAACGCTTATAATTCTAATTCTTGAATGTATGTTTTGTGAAATGGAACGTTTTTTAAAGTACTTATTCACTAGCTGTAGACCGCCATTTTGTTGACGTGGAATAAAAAACTCTCATAGTTTTGCTATCCTTTCTATTTCTCTCCTCCGTCGATTAGAGATAGGCAACGCATCTACAATTGTGCATGTCTATGGGCAGTGATCCCTTCGCTATTTCGGCGAATTCAGGTGGCCGCTCGCTTGTTTGGCAACTTATGATGTACTCGTATTAAAAAAAAGTCTATGCCTTATTCTAAGGTGCAAACTCTGATCCATATATAATTCAGATCAATTCAGTTGTTGTGGAGTTAGGTTACGTATACATCCATCCATCCAAACTTTCGTATCATTAGTGAGATTAACGGCTAGATAAATAGAGTCAAAATTAAAAGACTTATCTAAGTTAAGATGGTGTTGAGTTGTTTTTAATTAATCTTTTTTCTAAAATAATTTGTTGTAAAAGTATTTTTAATTTGCTGCGCCATCATTAGCTGTTTTTGTTTTATTTTTAAATCTCATCCGAAGGGAGGGAAATAATTTTATCTGGCAATACTTGACGCTGGCTAATTGGTAAGATTTCTATTTGATTTTATTTGCCCGATGCTGGATTTAATAATATATAAGGATCTCTCTAAAGATGGGGTAATTAAAATTTATATATTTTCCTTTTATTTCCTTTGGTTCTTCGTTTACTTGAAGTGACTGATCTATTGAAAATAACCTTAAATGGAAGCAAAATATTGCTTTAAATTTTGAATTTATGCTTTAAATTTGTAATGTAATTAAGATTATAAATGTGAATTATTAGATTTATGGATGGATGGATGGATGTTTGTTTAGATGTATCTTTAAAACGACTTGACGGGTCTCACTGATTCGGCATAGATATAGAACATAGTCTGGAATCTAAATAAAAAGGACAGAAGACATAAAAGTGATTTGTAATTCGTAGCTTTAATTTGCTACGCGTAAAATAGTCGAAGAACTCGAGAACTTTGATGATGTTTGTGTTCTAAATTATGTAAAACTTAATTATTATTTTTTTAGAAACTTTCTTCTTTTCTGATATTTCTACTTCAACTGTAACATGCGAAATAATCTAGTAACAGTAAATAATTATGTACACATAGTTACGAATTATCTTTCTATAGGAATTTCTTTGAAACGTTAGAACACATTTCCTTCCGGCGCTATCGGTACTCCGATCGATTTGGACAGTCACTTGACTATTTATAACCACTTTACTATCACAATTCTAATATTAACTTTATAATACACCAGGTGAATCCGACTTGTGTTGCAATGTTGCAATGTAACAAAGGAAAAAAACCTGCAAATACATAATGACCTGCACTACATAGTGACAGACTCGAAGACATTTTTCACTTAGGCCATTCGTACACAAGGCATAGTAAATCTTGGAAACTGTATTGTAGCCTCGCGACGTGAGTATCGCGTTTCGCTGTCCATATACATAATGTTGAATCGTCGACGCAAGACGTCTATTCGCTCAGTACAGGCATAGCGACTACATGACAACTGTATTTATTTATGAAGGCGACTTTTTCGCGACGATCTTGACATACATGTTGCGACTTTTGGCGACGAAAAATTTCATTGACGTGTGACTGTGTACGAAGTTCTATGACACTGTAAGTTTAGCGACTAAAATCACCGGGTTTAGAAGATTTTTTTCTATGTGTACGAAGGGCATTTTCACCGTTTAAGTAATCCATTTCTGTGTGTTCTATATTCAAAGTAATAATTAGCATATTAAAGGCTAAGTATACTACAAACAAAGAAAACAGTCTATTAATCTTTTCAACATGTTCTTTTTATTTTTGTAAATATTTTTTAAATAATAAATTCGTAATTCATTTTATACTTACTATGATCCAATTTTTAACCCACGGTATCCATGTTCGCATATTTTCTATCTGTGGTGAGATAGAATCTTAGAATATATATATATATATAAATGTTCCTATCCTTTTTAAAAGGCTAAGAACATTTAAATAACTTTGATAAATGTATAACCTAGCACTTGAATGTTTTCTTTTTTCGAAGCTAGCTTCTAACACAAAGAAATGTCACTGACAGGCGATAGGCAGATGTTTTTGCGTAGGTATAATATCTAATTCTAGATTATCAAGTAGCTTGACCATTGCATAATTACATCGATGTGAAAATAATAGCTCCATTTTCTATTTATACCCCTTACAACAGCTGCTTCCGATGTATAATCAATAATAGTTAAGACTTTTATAAGGTAGTATACAAGGTTTTATAGTTTCCATTCACTTTATATTGACAAGGCTTTTATAATTTGCTTTGTTTTTACAATCCTTCTAAAGATTACGTAAATATGTGTGCAAAAATTACATTTCATTTGAAAGAGTCTTTCGATTTATATTCTTTTCTAGGTCGTCATGGGTACAGTCCAGTCTATTTCAACACCTTATTACATTGGATTAGGTAAAGTATGTACGATTACTTAGTAACATTACGAGAATATTTTTAATATATGATTTTTCATCATGAGAAGATCGCGAGTTAATGATCATAGAGTAGATACTTATTAGCCGATCGCAGAAGGTTTGCCGATGTCTCCACTTACCACTAACACCGACCGGGATCCGCGTTCGTGTGCTTAGCTCAGTTAACATCATAAGCCATCGGCAAAGCTGCGCATGAGTCATAAGTAATAATATGTTGTTATTTATTTTAAAATCTTGACTCCAAACCTTTAAAATAATATTCACCAAGGTGTTTTTGTTTACGCATGTTGACACATCACTCTGTTTCCTTTATATTCAAATGTGCTTCGGCCGCTAGAACTCTTATTACTGCATTATTTCGTAATTCACAAATCTTGTTCCACCATAATAGTAAGAAAAAAAATTAATGTAAATTAAAAAAAATTCAATTCCGGTATTCATTCCGGTTTCAAAAACCCTAAACAAAGTCGTCTTGTGGGAAATTTGAAATGACACACGATAAAAATCTTTGTCTCTTAAAGTAAAATGTTATTCGATTTGCATAAGTTGCCAGTGTAAAATAATTCATAAAGAACCTGAATTAATTATAATCGGGGACAATGTCTTGGAGATGCATAGGGGAAGAAGTTATAATTAAAACTGGCTGTTAAAGGGTTAGCAACTCAATGTTTTTATATGCGGCATTTTATTAGAATTTAAAAATACATTTTATTTAATGACAATGTCAACTTTAATAAAAATCTATAACAAAAAATATGTCATTATATTTTATAGACATGTTTGTATGAAAAAAGCAACATTTTCTTACCAAAAAATTATTTTATTGTGATTATTTTTTAATCTATTTATTATTAATAATCTTTGAAATAATCCAAATGTTAATTGATTATTTTAAAACAAAATTTGAATTTGGAATTCTGATTTGATATCAAAACAATATTGTTTTGTTTCATCGTCAACCCTTGACGTGCCGAAATACTTCACAAGTTTACATCTCACTTTACCCTTTTCTAATGATAATGAAAACCTGTTCCAACTATAACAATAATTCTTTTTTTTTGTTTTAAAACAACCGGGTACCTTTGGGGGGTCACATAATTGTGTCAACGCGATGCATTGTGATTTACTTTTACCTTTGCGAGTTTAAACAATAGCGGGCGAAGGGTTAAGAACAGATGTCGGTGCGTAACGAAATTCGGCAAGTTTTATTATTGTCTTAATAAACAGAGGTGCAATATGCAGATGAGCTTTATTAAAATTACTTTTTTTTTCTCTTCTGTTGCAACACTTCGCTTGTGGGAATCGCTGACCCCTTTTCGGTTCCGCAATCGGACGTCGGTATATCATTGTGTTAGTTGGGCTTTTGTTTTTTTATACAACGGCAGTTAGTTTTGAGTTATTACCGGTTTCATTTTAATCATTCAAGAATTTCCGGAACATGGTTTGCCGGTTTATTTTTTATTATATAATAATCACATTTTCATGAGTACCAGTATTTTAACGGTATTTTTAAAAAGTACTAAAACATGTCTTTTATCGGAATATCTGCCTTCATCGCTATAGATATTTAGAAGCTTGTGCTTTGTACTTTCACCAGCATAATTGAAAACTGCATCAATTTACAATCTGTCTAGGCATATTTGACAGCAAATAGCAGCATCCTTAATTAGAGAGTTCTTTCATCTGATTCATTAGTATACGCGGGTTAATGAATTGCATTCTATTTACAGCAATCCCGTCTGAATAAACATGATCGCCAAGCAAAATAACCCGCAATGCAATCAAACAAGCAAATCATGCGTAAAATGATGGTATACTGGCGTTGGATCCCGTACCGCTTATGTACCAGCTAAGGGCGCGTTTCGGTTACCCATTCAATAAGTAAATAAGTAAGTACATAGAATCGTCGGTGTGTTAACAAACCTAATAATACCTAAGCGGTAACAAGCGTTGGGGGAGTGCATCTGATTTGAGTGAAAAAAACTTCGTCTCGTAGGGTGCAAGCTTATAAGGTTAGTGTAAAATCGTGATGTAAAGTGTGAAATATTTTTAACTAAACTTTTAAGAATTAACAAAAAGATTAGTATAAAAATATGTAACAAAAAATAAATTATTATGGTCGGAACGGACGATTGAAGTTTCACTCTGGTTATAATATTATCCATTGCATGAATAAATAATTATTCAGACCATTAACACAAACAAAACAAACAATAAATATCCTCTGTGTATTTTTTTCATTAGATTTAATGTACCATCGGTTTATTACTCAAATATAAAATTTATTTCATATGGCAACATAAGCAACTCTTTCGGGAAATATTTTTAATGTAAGTAATGAATATTTTTCTCTTTGTTTTTTTTTACGTTTACGGTAATATATCATACACGAAAAAAATGATTATTTGTTTAGTATAGTAATCATTTTTTAAATTACTGACAAACATTGAGATATTTTCTTATAAAGCAAAAGGTATATGATAAATTCATTTAACACTTTTGCTCGCGACTGTACCAAATGAAGTCCCCACTCGCCTTCGGATGAAAAGTTCATTTTCTTTAACGAATCCCTTCACTTTGAAATCTTGTACATAGCGGCTTGTCGATACATTTTTAATTTTCTTTTGAAGGGATCAGAATTTCTTTTCTTTGTTCCGCCCAGTTATATTTGCACTCCATTAAACTGTGACAGTTAAATATTATCTTTTATTGATATATTTTCTGCTCTCAATTTGATAGAATAAAAAAAATATTTTTAACTCATTTTATTACACTTTTAAATCACTGATTTAGACAATATGTATGTATTATTTTAATTAAAAATTCGAAATGCGTTCGTAATTATTAATACTTGAAGATAATAATTTGTACACTTTTTTAAAGAAAATTGTGCGAACGGATCACCATGAAATTTGACACAGTTAAAATTAATATGGAAACGAAGGACCTTATCATAAAAAACTTAGTCCGTGTTTCAATAACATTTTAGCTTAAACACACGTCAACTTTTATACTGTGACTCTAGCAACCGGCGCGGATTTTTGACAAACCATTATTATGCTTGCGAAATCTGATCTTTACCAATAAATAATGAAGTACTTATACCGAACGCATTGTGATACATATCTATATATATAAAAGAAAGTCGTGTTAGTTACACTATTTATAACTCAAGAACGGCTGAATCGATTTGACTGAAAATTGGTGGGCAGGTAGCTTAGAACCAGGAAAAGGACATAGGATAATTTTTACCCCATTTTCTATTTTTTATTCCGCGCGGACGGAGTCGCGGGTAAAAGCTAGTTTATAATGAAGCATATAACCACGTTGACGTCAATAATATCAATAATCGGCGGTCAAAAGGTTAAATCACTTGTTAAACTAAACAGTCTCTAGAAGTATTTTTGGAGTAAGTTGTTAAACCTTTTTTAAATCTCTTATTTCGAATTTTAAATTTCGAACAATGGGCGACCAATAACTGTGGGTTTCTCAGACAAAAATCCCCGTTTTAAACATATCGTTTCCTCTGTTTTGTTAAAGATAATGACAGGGATGACAATATGTTTTATACAGAGACTAGCTGTCGCCTGCGACTCCGTCCACGCGCAGTTAAAAAAAAAACTTAATAAGGGTATGAAAAATAGATAGTAGCCGATTCTCAGACCTACTGAATACGCATATAAAATTTGGTAAAAATCGGTAAAGCCATTTCGGAGGAGTACGGTAACTAACATTGTGACATGGAAATTTTACATATAAGATTTTGGTTGCAGAAACCAACGGTAGAAAGAATTTACGTAAAATTTTTGTTTATACTGTATATGATTTTTTTTATATCATTTATTAAGTATTTATAAAGTACTTAGTCCTTATTTAGTCACTGATTTATTATTTATTTATGAATATTTAGGTGATATTGTAAATGCATTTTCAATTAGTAATGTCTAAATAAAGTCATCTTCTATATATATAAAAGAAAGTCGTGTTAGTTACACTATTTATAACTCAAGAACGGCTGAATCGATTTGACTGAAAATTGGTGGGCAGGTAGCTTAGAACCAGGAAACGGACATAGGATAATTTTTACCCCGTTTTCTATTTTTTTATTCCGCGCGGACGGAGTCGCGGGTAAAAGCTAGTAATATATAAGTGAATATCGATTCCTAACATGTCGTCGTCCATGTTTGATGGGACCATATTAAGCTTGGTCCCGGGGGCGATAGATTCTTAATAATAGGGTTGCGCCGCCCTCTAATTTATTTCAACAACTTTTACATAATATATTTGATAGTCAATTTTTAATATTTATGAGAAATTTCATATTGACATCCTTGTTTGTATGATTATTCTACAACATACAAATACAAAATTGTTAAGAAAAAACTACAAATCTTAAAAGTAAATTGTTAGTAGTAGATCACCACACTAATACGAATTTACTGAAATATAGTTGAATCTATATATATAGATAAAATTGGAGCGTCAATACGTAATATCGAAAAAAGTATTATATTTCGTACACATGATGTATTTGCGTAGACGCTAACGAAAAATAAATTGTAAAATTTTTTGTTTGTATGTTCACAAGGCTGCGTCTGTTCCGGGTAACCTTCGAAACGGCTGGACCGACTTTGATGGGACTTTGTCGGGGATGTAGCTGGTGACTGACTGACTGTTTTTTTTTCTGTGCAGACGAAGTTGTGGCCGACAATTAGTGATAAAAATATATTTAAATTGGACCAGAGTAATAATTTATTTAGTATGTTCAAGGCTTAGGTGATATGGAAGAAGTTAAACGTTTGTCAGTTTAGTGACAATCTGATGATGTTGTAAATACTTAAGTAACATTAGTAAAAGGGCAAAACACATGGTGTAAAGTGAAAATTGTAATACTGTTTTTCAACAAATTCTTGATTTTTAAGTGCCATCTAAGTTTGATAATTTTGTTTAATTAATTTTCAAGGGTATACGAAATATTGGAAAACAAACTAATGTAATTTATTTTTTATTGCTTCATCAAATAACTTTTGTAAAAAAAATTTATATCTTTCAAATAAAATATTTGGTAAGTTGAGTGAAAGGTTATATTTTTTACAATAAAAAGGCTTCAAAAGACGCCGCGCCTGATATCCCGTCATATTTATCAAGTGCCTGCAAAAGACAAGAGGATTTCGACCCGAAACTTTTCTGCAAATTATTGTTTGAGATTGTTTTTAATGGCTTTTCTTTCTTCTCGATTTTTTCGAACATTCTTTTTTATCTTTGATAAAGTCGTCCGTTTATAAAGTCGGGAAAATTCTCAAGTCACAATCTAAGACAGTGATTTATTCCCATTTCATTTTGTTTAAGAAAGATAATAAAAAAATTAGAAATTTAGGGTTCTTACTTCCAAAGTTGAAAGGTATCAGAGGTTGTAATACTCTAATCTCTAATAAACTAACCTACCGTGAACTAAGCTCTTATTGGGCTTATTGTTTTAAGAAAATACGTGACAAATATTGATTTTCATTTAAATTTAGAATACTTTTGAAAAAAAAAAAAGAAATCTTTGTTTCTTTTACCTACATAGAAACTTTAATCAAAAGTTGTCCCTCCTATTGTGACTAATTTCATCAATTTAATTAAATAATTCTTTCATTAATTACGAGTAATTCATCATATTTAAGGTAATATGATTTAAAAAAGAGAACTAGGCTTTATGTGCATTTATTACCTATTTACCGTTTAACACTTTATATACATAAGGTAATAAAAAGGTATAAATTTGAGCCATTGGTAATTAATTCAAGAAAAAAGTTTGCCGAAAATACTGGTATAAAAATACCTAACATATCACATACGGTACTCGAGTGGGAAAATGTCTAACTCAGCGACTACCGATTTCGCAGATATCTTGTTTTAAAAGGGAGCGACTTATTTTTCATCTCCAAGTATACGCTCCCCTTGCATGCTTGCCGAACTTCAAAGGAGGGGATTTCACCCGCCTTGTTAACAAACTTCTACCTATCTGCATTTTTATTTAAGTTTCGACAAAAATTTCCACCCCTTAATTCAATTTTTTTCCCTAGAAAATTAATTAGTGAACACGTTTTCTGTTGATGATGCCGCGTTTTAATTTGCGAGGTATTAGTGACGTAAATATGTAGGGATTTTGTTTGGTGGGGGGCAGGGGGAGGGAGGGATTTTCGACATTTTAATAATTATTCGGTAATTTCACCGCCCGATATAATTAAGTCGCCTTTAAGGTTCATAATTGATATTTCGTGATGAAAATGCCCAGTATTAAAAAGTATACCTAATAAATAACAAAATTGTTGCTCGTTTTTGTTTTTTTTAACGGCTATTTCTTGAAGGCAACGGTCAGGTGGAGAAAGTTTTGAGAGTTTTTTAAATAGAAAGTCTGAAGCGTCTATTCGACTGGCCCCAGGACTGACTTTAAACAGCTATTATATACGTAAGTTTTTTACCAACATCTCGGACGAAATAAAAATAAATGTCTGAAGAACGTACGTTGCTCTGAACGCTTTATTTAACTTCATACTGCTGCGGGGGAAATTTTGTCTTTTTGCTTTCGAAAGACGACGTAATTTACATTCAACAATTTCAAACTTCTCACAGACAACATAGCTTGCAGTATCAAGTTTATATTTACGCTGTATTCAAATACATACAAAAATAAGAATATATTTTTTCCTTATATTATTTTAATGAGTCCATTATCATTTCCATTGAGTTATATAACCTCAAAAAGATAGTCAGCCCCGAATCAACGAATTCGACGGAATAAATTAAACCTCAGAATATTTTAGTGATACGTTCTATATACCTACAGGCTATATTGGGACTCAATATCACGACTGCCTTGAGACAAGCCGAAGACAGGACGACCTGGAGGCAGCTGGTCATCTGTAAAGGCATATCAAGACGACCACGACCTTCAGTAATGAAGTATACGAAGAAGAAGATATGTAAGTTAATTAAAAATTCATTATTTCAAAGTTACCTACCTACCCTTAATTGTAAATTATTATAAGTTATTTTTCACTCTTAGTTAACTACACTCCCGTATTGCGATAGAAAATAACTCACACGTTTTTATCGAGAAATCCAAAAAAAAAGCACCACAAAAACACAATTGCTCGTCAACTTCAAAAAAATGACTTCATCCCAAAGATTTCATTCAAAATACATTCACCGTGAGCGAGTTAAGTGGCAAACATATGAAAAAATGTTTACCGCGTAAAAAAAACTAACCTAACAATAAAAAATAAATCTCTCATAATTTAAATTCCGTTCACACAACAGATCAAGGGGGCCAACATAACATTACCCTTAACTTTTTTTTTTCAATTGGGCAAAAGTATTTCTTATTTTAAGGCCAGTAAGTATGAATATTTGCATTAAGAATTTTTTTTACCTGTGATTTCGGTTTCTATTGAATTTTTTCTATAATTATTGGCACGAGCTGTCGATATATCAATGGGTACCATTAGCAATTGAATACTTTTTTACTATAACAGGTTGAAAAACTTTAAATGGATTATTTATCATTCTGCATTATTTAAATAGTACCTACATTTAAATAAACTTCATTTGTGTCGTTAGGTTTATATCTATTATATATTAGGTTTATTATATTAGTATATATTTAGGTTTTTATTATATTATATCATAGTTTTAACTTGACTGTTTGTTATTTTAAGGACATCAAAATATCAGAAAAATAGGTATGAGTTATACTAAAAATTCACGATTAATATACCATTAAATGTGATACGTTTTCACTAACTTCATCGGGACATTTTGATAGAAACATTTTTAACGTATTTACTTTATGAGAAAACATTTCTAACGTATTTACGTTAAAATTGTTTGTTACGTTTTTTTAAAGATTTGTTACAAAGTAGCTCTCGTCCTCGAATTTGAAAAAAAAACATTCTACATCTATAGCAAATTTTATCGAGACCCGTTTGGCCGTTCTGGAGATACTCCATAACAAACATCCATCCATCCATACAATCAAACTAAAATGAAACTTTTTACGTGCACTAACATTATTTGAAGACATTTAACATTTGGATTACAAGCATGCCTTGACAATGACAATATTAAATTAGAAATCGCAGTAATGGAAAGTTTAGAAAACCTTTAAGATCAGCGCCGTACATCCGTACAGTCATACAAGCGATGTTAAAGTACGGAATAAAACGTCAAGTTCCCCAGCATCGCATGTACAGAGACCGCTAGGGGTCTTAACCTTGCAAACAGGTCTCTAGCGGCATCGGCCGGTTCTACGAACTTGAAATGTATACTAGTTTTATTGCGTACAGTGTTCACAATAAACCACCATCTGGTGACTAAGGCCTTGGACACATTAACGCTAGATTTGTTTACATATGGCCTGAACCAGAGGTCCTAGCACGAATATTCGTAAGAATGTTTTCGTAAAGTTATAGACATAATATTATATTGCTACCAGGCACAGAGTAGGTACACCAACAAATCTTATACCTACAAATTTTGACGTTTCAATTTGAATTTGAAATTTTAGTCGATGATTTGAAGAAGGTGCGTAACGCAAAAATTGGTGCTCGGCCCTCTGGCTTGTGTTGCAATGCCAGAAAAATTCGTTATAAAGTTAAAATGTTAAATAATAAAAATAATATCAAACATCATAGTGCATGAAAAGGTGCTTGCAAGTTTATCAAACTTGATAAACATTTTTTTTACTTATCGTCCTAAAAATTTAACAATTCATATTTTCAATCAACATCTTGACAATTATTCACTTCCAATTCAATTGTTTTTTGTAGAAATAAGTAAATGACAAATGCAGTTTCCGTAATCATGTTAAAACTTTCGTACACAACAGTACTTAATAAACATTTTATGGAATATGTACTAACCTTTACTAGAATAACCGTGCTGCGTATTTTCGATTTATTCACCGCACTGTACTTCAGTCTTTAGTTTATTTTTTTGATAGGTTGGTAGCCCTTCAAGAGGGAATTTCTTTTGATATGAATGGATCTGTTCCCGTTTTGTTTTACTAATAAAAAGGTGAATATAAACCAGTTTTGCTAGCCTGCTCAGTCGCATAGGCATTGAGATTCGATTGCACAGCTCGGGATTACATTTAATATTGCTAACGGAGTTTTTAACCATACGAATTGAATTTATTGCGCTTAAGGAGTATCGATAACTAAACTAAACAATTCTTAAAGAGAACAATTCAATTGAAGTCTTACTGCCGTAACATAGTTGTTAAACAACTACTAAGGAAGATGTGTAGAACTAGTACAAGAATTAGAATAATATAAAAGATGAGCTGTTACTCGCGACTTCGCCATTGTAGAATAATAATAAAAAACAATCACCAGCCGCATTAGCAGCTACCTTCCCGTCTAAGTTCCGTCAAAATTTGTCCAGCCGTTTCGGATACTACTCAATTCAAAACAAAAGTCTCCCTTAACGACCATTTCTGATTCTGAGAACGGTAGTATTTATTCAACATAGTTTAATAATCTATATATATACCTGTGTTAGGTTAGTTTAGTTAATAATTTTAACCAATTAATAAAATTGAAATATTAGAAGCGTATCATGATTTCATTCAATTAAACTTTTTACGTCGAAAACTGTCAGTACGATCTGTATAACGTAAAAAAATATTACGCGTGTATACTTAGTACTAAGGCGTTATTCCCATGTTGGAGAAGCTAAGGTATAATTGTTTTAAAAAAACACTAAAACAAAGAACGGGCGTGGCTTAACGGTCTATAATTGCGCTTGTTGATTGGTTATGGTGTATTGGCCGACGTTCAGGTGAGGCGGTGCTGCTTATAAAGTAAATTAATATGCAGCCATTATAAAATATGAGGTTTCCCGCCAAATTGCGGCACGCGATGGAAAGCGGAGGGAATACTGACTGGACGCGCGGTACATTATCGATTGAATTACTTTTTTATCTGTCATGACATTTCGAGTTGCCAGTATTTGCAAAATCGATTCTAAATTTAAATGATGTTCTGATAATAATTTTCTTAAATTTCATAGACTATTATATTAAAAAAATTAATGCTTTTGGGAAGAAAGAATACGAATCTCATGAAACCTTATTCTTCTAATATCGGTAGAGATATTTAGTCTACAGTATATCAAAATCGAACTGTCAGTTTTGTTTCAACTTTTGTCAAATGATGTAATAATACATGTTACAAACTAGACACAATAATTATGTTATACAGGGGAACATAATATTGCAAGCGTTGTTACAAGTTAATGAAGCGTAGAAAATTGTCGATTATATTTTAACTCAAGTATACAGGGTAACATATGGATTTTTAAATACCCTTATTTATCGTCCTTTATATAAAAAGCCCACCCACGGTTGTTTAAAAAAAACTAGAGTGCCCCAAAAGCCGTTACCCCATAAATAAGCACATAAGGATATAGTATTGAACCGTCGTTAGTCCCCTAAAGAAAAAACTCATATAAAAAACTGTGGGGTTCGAACCCCACCCTCGCCGGTTTTTTTTGTTGATTCGTCACCCCACATTTTGATCTCGTTTGTATTATTGGTACATAATGGATATTGATTTTGACGGCTACCAATGACTTAGACATTCCCTCTTATATGTTTGCTTCTTGTTAGTTCATACTAGTAAATAAGGTATTGTATGGACTATAGAACACATTTTATTTATGTTTATCGTTACCGTGGATTAACCGAAATCATTGTAGAAAAATTAATATTTATTCTTTTCACACCCATCATTCTTTACACACGTAAATCAGCAGGGAAACCCACATATATGTAAGTTGAGAACAAAGTTATTTTTATACAAACACCATGATTTGTTTGAATCATTCAGCTATCATTATTTTATCTATATATATATAAAAGAAAGTCGTGTTAGTTACACCATTTATAACTCAAGAACGGCTGAATCGATTTGACTGAAAATTGGTGGGCAGGTTAGCAGGGTAGCTTAGAACCAGGAATAGGACATAGGATAATATTATATTTACCCCGTTTTCTATTATTTTTTTTATTTCGCGCGGACGGAGTCGCGGGTAAAAGCTAGTAATATTATAAACAGAAGATATTTGAATGTTTGTTTGCTTCACATAACTGTCAGAAATTACTGAACCGATTTGAAAAAATCTTTCACTGTTACTATACTATCTCCGGGTACATAGGCTATATTTATTACTACTATACACCTACTAGATTTTTTTAATTTCACGGACGAATTCGTGGGCAAATGCTAGTAAGTTAATAGATTCACTTAAATGATATGATATGTGCGTATTAAAAATTTGAATAGTAACATACAGTATGTACATTTTCGGTTATTTGTTTTTTTTTTTTTTTAATCTGTATCCGTAAATCATTTCCATGAATTTATTACTTATAACTAATTTCCAGCATCAAATTTAAAAACTATACATATTTAGTTATAATTTTTTAAAGTCAGATATACTGAAATCACGCAATTTTTCAAATTATAGTATTTTTTATTGTTATTTTGACACATTTTATAATAATAACCAAGCTCAATTGTGACAATGCTCGAAACTTAGAAATGATTACCTGGCAGAATTTTCAGCATCGCGCAAAAATCGACAGGCGCGGGGGCGACGTTTTCAAAGATGGCTGCCGTGCCTCTTAGCGCCCTATTTTTGTGTTCTTGCCTCCCCCACAGCGCCCCTGCTTATGCATTTGGCCCCTGTCGCCCCTACGCTCGCAAATGCACCCGGTTTTTGTTTTGAGCTGCCGTGGGGAATTAAAAAAATGATTTCGACTTGCAAGTCGTTGAAAACCAACGTACATTTTAATTGGACGGTTTTTGTTTTTTGGTTTTCAAGTAATGAGACCGACGCGTAATATAAATAATTAGGATCTTAAGTTTTTTTTGTTTTATTTTGTAATAAAAAATTTAACATTTTTGCCGCTTTTGAACGTTTTGGCGGGAAAAAATAAATGCCGTAACAACTTTACCGAAAATCTTAACCGTTTAATTACAACGATATTATAAAAAATAAAACGTTTTGTGCAAAATTTGTTTTGATTTTATAATTTTTTTTTGTGTGGCAATAAATGTTTTTTCTTTCTTTCTTTTTTTCAAAATTAAAATTCATATATGTTATTCTGAACTTTACAAGATATGTCTATTAAATAAAATACCTACTACCTAAGTAACAAAAAGTCATTGACTTATAATTTTTGATCCATCAAACCATTATTTTATTTGCAACATGTTTAAAATTGTTAAGTGAACATTGCTCTTGAAAAATCCCATTATTTTTAATTAGTTACATATTGAATCTGTGTAAAATCATGGTTCATATTTTTTACTATAATAAATCAATCAACAAGACTTTTTAATATACCTACTTATAGAAATGTCATAAAGAGATTACTCGTCTTCTTTAAAAGAATGTTCCCCTACTTTTACATCCAACCCCTACGAAAACCAATTAAGAACTTTGAATCTGATTTTTGGCCTCGTTAGTCGATTGAAAATATAGTCTACGTGCTGTTGTAGAGTAAAAAGAAAGAGTTTTATATTTTGGCTTTGTATGTTGTAAGTTTGCGTTAAAAGCAAACAGTTGGTATTGATTGACAATGACTTTAATAATTTTGAAACATCCAACTTTTCAGTCCTGCAAATTAAGACTTATGGCCCAAAAACTATTATATTGAAAATTAAACATTAAAATAAATAGAATAAAATATGTACAAAAATATTATTAACATTTATAAACATACCAGCTGTCGCCCTCGACTCCGTCTGCGCGGATTTAAAAACAGTTACTAAGTAGCTTATGTGTCCTTCCAGACTATGTTCGATATCAGTGTACAATTTCATCAAGATCCGTTGAGTCCATCCGGAGATACCTTCAAATAAACATCCATTCATCCATCTAAAAGTTCGCATTTATAATATTAGTAAGATTTACGGTGTATACAAACTTTTTAAAGGATGTTTCTCAAACAAAATTAATATGTATTATTAGTTTTTTTCTGGAATAAAGGAGTCGAAAATTTAACTTAACGTAAGAAATCTTTCAAGATTTCTAATTATGACATTTGACGTCAGAAGTCTCCTTGATAGTTTATAATTCTAATTTCTTCTGTGTTACAAAACAGTTTTCGCGAGTCGTCGTTCTCTCGGACGCAAATCTAAAAGAGCATTTTTGGGCAAAGCCTCCATGTGGCTTCATTATAGTGACGTCAGAGTTCTTAATTTAACATCGCTTATTTAAGTTCAATACCCATGAGGAATTGGTTCTGGTTGAAGATAGCGTCTGTCAGAAAAACCTTTAAAGGTAGTAAAGACTTACTGATTTCGCGAAATTTAGAGAACAGCTGTTTCAAGCATAAATTTCATAAATTTTTGACCAACTAAGAATCAAAAAGACTCCAAATATCGGTATTAAATTGTGATCTTACTAATTAATGATAAATAATAATAATAGTCTTGGAACAGATTTAAAAAAAAAAATTTTACATGCAACATTAGTAGAGACACTGGCAGGATGACGATGAGTTTTTCACTGTTCCATTTAAAGTTAAAATAACCTTACTTAACGATTATAGCTAAAATATTCAAAAAAAATTTCTAGTTTTATCTAAGTATAATATATTTTTTTATATAGCACAAGGTGACAAAGGAACAAGCGTCCACATGAATTCGCCGAAATGGCGAAGCGACAGCTGCCCATAGACATGCAATTGCAGATGCGTTGCCTATCCTCAATCGACGGAGGAGAGGCACAATAAGAGAATATTTCACCTTCCTATTCATCTCCTCCTCCGTCAGATCCACCTCCCCTTCGCATCCTTTCCTTATAAGAATAAGGGTGGGAAGGGAAAGAGGATTAAAATTAGGCCTCCGGCACCACACTCATCAGACTGTACTTGGAATTAGTTCCACTTGACGCCTGTCTTCTGTGTAGTTGTGGTATTTCACCGGGCGAGCCGGGCAATTCGTGCAACTGATGTTGATGTTGCTGGCGTCTACCACTGTTAAACTGTATAACATTTGAACACCACTTTATCTTAGAAGGACCGCCTCAAGTATGTTCAAATAAAAAAAAAATCTTGCTGAATTTGTTTTGCTGCGAAATTTTGAGTGACTCTGACTCTCAAACATTCTCAAACAATGAGACAGTAACTCATTACAGTCATGAGCAAAAACTCTTCTCTGTGGTATGCAAGCTAGGTTGATGCATGACACCGTTTCTTTGGATATCCGATGCGCGTTCTTCTTATTCAGGTACTTGACACAGTACTTTCCCATGTGGGAAAAAGATCAGGGCAGACTATTGTTTAAATTCGAGCTTAAAGGTCATCTCTGTCTGTCAATTTCGTAACTTATTACAACGATACTTTAACAAAACTTACTGTTTATTTTGTCAAAGATAATGACAGGAATTACGATTTGTTTTATACCGAGATTTTGTTCTCAGAAAACCAGGGTAAGTAAGAAAAACTTTTATAACTTAGTTTACTCTTTAAACAAAAACATTATAAGATCGGACATTACAAAGTCAGTCAAGATATTAATGTTCTATTTATACATATATATATACCTACATACAAACTAATTAACGTATATTACTCTCGAATCAGTCGGTTTTTTTTTCATCAGTTGAATAAGTCCCAGTACTAGTAATGGAGTTTGTGAACTCGAGTAAGTACAGTGCGGTGTGAACGCTCCTTGTATCCGCTAAGGCGCACGTAGGGGGTGCCCCCTACAGGGCGGCAGGCGGCGGGGGCGGGCGGGGGGCGGGCCGGAGGGGAAGACACACCCCCCTCGCTGTTGCATCATACAAATGTGAATCTACAATAAAAAATTTGTGGACTTTCTGTCCTTTTGTCCACACTCTTTTAAAATATAAATAGCTCTTTGTTTGGAAAGGTCTTTATTGTTTTATTTTAACGTAGATGGACTTATTTCTGTCATGTTAATTTAGACACAATTTTTTTGTCATTATTTCATATAATACTAGCTGTCGCCCGCGGAAAAATGGGGTGGGGGCATGAAAAATAGATGTTGGCCGATTCTCAGACCTACTGAATATGCTCACAAAATTTCATGAGAATCGGTCAAGCCGTTTCGGAGGAGTACGGTGACAAAAACTGTGACACGAGAATTTTATATATTAGATAATGCCAGAAAAATACTTTAGCGACGACGATAATTATCCGATAGGAAAAGTAAATTTAAAACTTTAATGACTAATAAAATAACACACGAAGTATATCAAAATTACTGCCATGTGTCCTCTTAGATTCTTCTCTTCGCTAAAATTTGAATTAAAAATTAATAAGTATCATTGAGACGTTAAATGCTATGTACTGTCGTTAATTCATTTCTATAAACGTTAGAAAAGTTGAAAATAATTAAACAAAATCGCATGTTTATAGAATATAAAAGAAAAATAACGAGCAAAGCTGTGTGCGGAGTGTGTAGCGACCGCACGGTGCCTCGAGTCCTCCCCTTTCCCCCACCCCGCGGATTCTTTCTCTTATTTCCCGGCTTTTTTCGGTGGCCATTTTTTCCGCGCACGCGCCGTGCTCGGCCAGACCCCTTGGCCGTCGAAACGCATCGATTTATTCCGATGTGATAGCTGTAAATAAAATAGAGGGTTGATCGTTGCTAGGGGATGTGCCGTCTTCGCATAGGCTACTTTGATTTCGAGAGAACTTGAAGTGAAAAGTTTAATACTTCTTACAGTTATTTTTACTTTAATCTGATATTTTTAATGGTTTCTTTGAAATGTAGAGTTATTTTTATAAATCCGTATTGGGTTTTATAATTTTTGTTGTATGTGATTTTATCAAAATCATGTCAAAGATAAATTTTGTTTTTTAATAGCCATCGAAATTAATAGTACGATAGTATTATAGTTAAATGGTTGTTCTTTTGTAAATGTTTTATAACAATTCCAAAGATAAAATAATAAAATAAAATAAGAAATTTACTGCTTATTATTTTGGCAATCTAGATCAAACATTATTATAATAGAAAATAAGCCAATAAGCCTAAAAGTTCTAGTAAATAAAACTACAACCTATCAAGAGATCGAGTCTAGTGTTTACACTTAATTTATAATAACGCTGAAAATAAACAACTCTATAGATTTTTTTAACAAATAAAACATTTCATTAGCATTATTTTCATTTATATCAATTCTTTATCCCTTAAATGAGTGTACAAATCGAAAAAAGTTTCGTATTATTACATTATGTCGGTTAATTTCCCATCGATCAGGCTGCACGGCGTTGTATGGCTATTCCAGAGCAATCGGGGATGCGGCTTGGCGCCAAATTGCAATATCCGGATACACTCGGCGACGTACATCCGGTCCACGTAACTACGTCAGGCACGCCCATTTACTGAAGTAATCACATGATTTGAAGAACGAGAAAGAGTGCAAGGAAACATTTAAAATGCCATATTTATTCCTAGTTTATTTACTTAGAAATAATTCAATCGCACTAGTGATTGTACTTAGCCCTTTTTTATGTGTGAAAAATACTTAATCCAACCTCACTGTACCCCTTAATCAAATGAGCTCAGCGTTTTAGATTACAGTACACAAGACAATATACAGATTTACATCAGATACAAAACATTGAATGTATAAAAATAATTAGAATATTTTTAACGTTGAAGAAAATATTTTATTTTAAAGCATTAAAAGATTCTCGGGAATAAATTAATTACTCTTGAACATGTTCCGGACTAATTACATCAAACGATGTCTACGTCCTCTGCTAAGGTAAATGGTCTTTCTAATTAATTTTAAAGTTCTGTTATAGTGTATATTTTAAGAATAAAAAGAGGAATGGAGCTAAATTGCTAATTATTCAAAAAAAAATCGTTTCACAATCACCTAAAGCTAAACCACCACGTGATAGCCAGCTCTCAGATTCCCCTGTTTTATTTTTTGTTACAGTTAATTTAAGTAGGTTAATTTCTAGATATAATGTTATGAAATCAAAAAGACTGTTAACGCGCATAAAGTTTCCCAGCATATATTTTAGAATAAAATAATGAGTAAGGCATCTTCAAAAATAAGTCAGGTATAAATACAGAAAAATATAAGTCCTTCTTAAACTCTATAATGGCATATAAGTAAATATTCTTTGGACATCAAAGAGCACATATAAAACACAGAAACGCAATAAAAGCTTATAAAGCCGACAATGACAAAAGATGTCTCGCATAAGAAAGGAAGTTTCCCTCTCAAACATTTATGACATGTAAAGTTCAACCCCTACTTGACGAGCGACCTCCACGTAGTGTGCCAAAAGGAAAAATTGGGGGCTGCTGGCTCACTCGCTGAAGATCCCATGTCTACCTACGTTTCTCCTTATTAACGAGATTGCGCGGCACGATACAATAGTCTTGATACTTGTGTATAATAAAGACATATTTTAGCAACAAGAAGAACTTAAATTTAATCTAATAATAATAATTATTAAACTTACTAATGTTATATTATAAATGCGAAAGTTTAGATGGATGATTGTTTGAAGGCATTGGCATAGATGTAGAACACAGTCTGGAAGAACACATAGGCTACTAATTAAGTTTTAATTTATTCCGCGCGGACGTAGTCGCGGGCGACAGCTAGTATTGTTATAAAATAAGAATTCACATGAAGTAAAAAATATAACTTTATTTTAACTTAAAAGGAAATAGTGACCCCTATGCATTATTAATCACGAAAATAAGAGTGCTATAAATTAAAACTTGTTATTAGGCTTTCAGTCAACTGTACTTGTACAGAATCAATAAGGTTAATATAAATTAAAAGATATACTAGATAGAAGAGATACTTTGACAGCTCTTTGAAAGGAATGTAAAAAGATATAAAACGAAACTCATCGAAATAAGTGAGTTTTAAACTTTATTATTTCTGATAATTAATTTAAAAAAATATATGAAAGAATCAAGAATATTTAACCGTCATATACAGTCTCAATGCCTACGCCTTGTTTCTTTTTCACAGGGAACCTACCGCCCTATGTATAATGGAAGCAAGTGTGCAGAATGCACGTCGGCCCTTGAAAACCTACCTACATAGGCGCGACCGTGTATAACTAACCTTACATATTAATTAATTTGACGACTCGTTAACGTGTATGGCATATAGTTTCGCATAGCAATTTTGTTGTTATTTCATGTTGAAAAAAGTTAAGCTTTTTAAAAATTTTAAAGGTTTAAATTGTGCTTTTGCTAACGAGTTTTTTTTTAGTAAAAAATCTGATGGTTTACATTGAAAAGTTTTACCGTGAGTCTATACTTGTCTGTGTGATTTTGTGTGTTTAAAACAGTCAATAAAGCAGATTTTTTTTATACTAATAAATGTAAAAACAAAATGTATACTTTTTTAATATTGAATTACACAAATTTATTTTGAATTACTAAAACTTACAGAATATTTACAAGAGAAATCTTTTCTCTTCTTTTTAGTGTAAAAAATCTAATGTAAATGTAATGTAAAAATATAAAAGATATCGTCATCCCTGTAATTATCTTTCACAAAATAGGCATAACAATATGTTACAAACGAAAGTTTTGGTCTCAGAAACCCACGGTAATTTGACTCTATCGTATGCGATAGCCTAGTTTACGCAACATAGATTCTGGATACTAAAAAGGAAAGGTCTACAGTTCATCTATCTATCTATATATATAAAAGAAAGTCGTGTTAGCTACACTATTTATAACTCAAGAACGGCTGAATCGATTTGACTGAAAATAGGTAGCTTAGAACCAGGAAACGGACATAGGATAATTTTTACCCCGTTTTCTATTTTTTATTCAGCGCGGACGGAGTCGCGGGTAAAAGCTAGTCTATATATATAAAAGAAAGTCGTGTTAGTTACACTATTTATAACTCAAGATCGTTCGAACTGATTTAGCTGAAAATTGATGGGGAGGTAGGAACTTTTTTTATCTTGTGTGCATTTTTTTTTATTCCGCGCGGACGGAGTCGCGGGTAAAAACTAGTTAAATGTAAACAAACACTTCCTCGTTACAATGTCAACGTAACTTACATAACAAACAGCTGCCTGAACACAACTTTGATCTCTTCACCTTTTCATTGCGCAAACAAAATGTGTACCAATACATCTGTTAATTTGCACCTGACTTTATCAATACAAAATCAAAACACAATGTGTAATAAAAATATTACATAAGCGACATTGATTTCTGATTTTTTATGACCTTGAAAAACACCTTTCGTTGGTGCGGAAACTCTTATATTATTATTAAACAAACGGTCGCACGTGACTTCGTCAGCAAAGAATTTAGCCTTGACATACCCGCGTGCATCAGCTACCTTCCCGTCTAAATCCAGTCAAAATAGGTCCAGCCGTTCCGGAGATTATCCGGTACAAACAAGGACTTGCGGACAGACAGATTAAAAAAAATTGGTTTCTTCGTTATCAACAACTCAAATACATCGTGTGTTCGAAATACAATATTCTTTTCGATGTTACATACAGACACTCCAATTTTATTACGTACTAGCTGTCGCCCGCGACTCATAAAAATAAACATAAAAATTTGCCTATGTGTTCTTCCAGACTATGTTCCACATCTGTGCCTAATTTCATCGGTATCCGTTGAGCTGTTCTGGTGATACCTTCAAACAAACATCCATCTATGCATTCATCCAAACATTCGCTTCTATATATAAAAGAAAGTTGTGTTAGTTACACTATTTATAACTCAAGATCGGTCGAACTGATTTAGCTGAAAATTGATGGGGAGGTAGCTTAGAACTAGGAGACGGACATAGGAACTTTTTTATGTTGTGCGCATTTTTTTATTCCGCACGGACGAAGTCGCGGGTAAAAGCTAGTTTATAATAAAAATAAGATGTAAAGACAAAAGACACTCATGCCTCTAATATAAAAGGAATGGCAAAGATTATAAATGATTATAATTATTTAAATTGCAATGAAAGTAATATAATGATATATTTTAAATCATTTAACTATCATTATCATTGTTGTGTTAGATAATGACGACGGTTGGCGATCTAAATAATTTTAATTGATATTCAAATGAAGGCCAGGTGCAGTCGATTTCCGTCTTTAAAAAATTCAATACTCGCCAAAAATGTCCATTGTTTTGTACAAATTTACTGACCCTATGCAATGGATATTAAAATAATAAAAAAACCAACTCTTAAAAATCTATTAAATAAGCAATCTTAAAACAATGCAATACGGTCACTTTTTCATTGTAGTGATTTAGAAATGGTCCATTCATGGTCCTAAATTGTAAATCTATTGTGGACATGACCCTTATATTTACGTATTGACCCAGGATACAACGGGTCGAACCGTAAGTGATTTTGTTCTTAAACAAAAGATTTACAGGTAGCCAGCTGCCAGCGGATTTAGTATAACAACATGGACGCGTTTGACCCTTCAGTAACCCTTTAGATATTTAATTGTAATAGTCATTAGATTGAAAAAAAAAACATTCTAGAAAACACGACTTATGCGACGAAAACAGTTTCATATTTTATAGAATCCATTAGAATTATCTTAGTTTCTTCGATTTTGCGTTTTGATAATTGTAATATCTACAAGATTTTAAAGTAATTTGTCGTCTAGAATTTGAAAAAGGTAGGATAAGGCTGACCCCAAGTTATTAAAAAAGGTATAGAAACACATATTTTTAAATTCAAACCGTACAAAAGTAAATTTTGCTTAAATATGAATTGTTTATAAAAATACTTGCACGCCATCTATGGTAATTGATGTGTGTTCTTATGGAATTACTACAAACAAATCTTGAATGACGTTTTGTATTAGAAACTAGTATTAAAACATCAGTAAATCTTTTCAATTTCACAAAACTAAAACGACTCGTTTATTTCTATTTAAATAAAGTATTTAAAAATAGTTTAAACCAAAAATTGCAACGCGCCATCTGTGAACATAAGAATACACCACCATTGAATTTATTAAGAAGTTTGGTTTAGAATATTCCGTGAGATGGCGTGATTTTAAAACTCTCTATCTAGCTTTACACTTTTTTTAAAACTTTTAAAAATTGTTTTAAAGGAGGATACTAAACTATAAGTATAATAGTGTAATTTCACTGCCGAGACATATTCTAGAAACTCACAATAACAATTTACCATTATGTACATGTTATGTTATACTCATAATTAACATTACATTCAGAATAAATTGATGAAAATTCTATCCAAATTCATTACGTGGTTGTATTTAGCGGATATGCAGAAGATACGTAAGGTTCTATATTATATTACATTCTTATTGCATTATTTATCTAATATTAATAATAAGCTTGTGATAAATTATCATAATCTTATCTTACTAATATTATAAATGCGAAAGTTGATTGTATGGATGTTTGTTAGAAGGCTCCACAGATTTCGATGAAATTTGGCACACATGTAGAACAGTCTGGAAGAATACAAAGGCTACTTACTAAATTTTTTAACACTGCGCTGACGAAGTCATGTGCGACAGCTAGTTCATTATAAAACAGAACTTAGAATAAAACTTACCAATTTTATAGAAATCAGTGTTCCTTATTAGTATTTCATTTGCTGATCCGAATCAAAGAATATCAGAACATAATTTCGAATGTACAATCGAACAAATATCTGGTATGTTTTTAAGAAAGATTGGAAGCATGAAGTCATTGACAATCATGACAAAGTTTTTAAATCGTTATTCTCGAGATTCTAAACAAAAAAACATAAAGTTTAGATTGTAGCATCTAATAATAACTAGTAAGTGTCTTGTTACAGAGAATATTTAATGACCAAATAGTGGTTAGATTATTATAACAGATTTGAAACATCTTTACAAATAAATCAGTCCACCCGTTGACCCCGCCTTTTATTGACGTTCCTTATACAAGATAACTATTGTTAAATAAAACTTACTTTAATTGAAGTAACGACATTGAAATAATATCAGATAATATAATGGTCCGTTGTAACATTATAGTAACATAAATGTTACTTGCAAAATGTTATAATAATAATTATATCCTATGTAGTATCTTTTACAATCTAATACAATAAATGCGATTATTTAGATGGATGGATGGATGGATGGATGGATTTTTGTTACAATTACTAAGAAACGGCTCAACGGATCTTGATGAAATTAGGCACAGATGTAGAACATAATCTGGAAGACCTCATGGGCTACATATTAAGTTTCTTTTTAATTCCGCACTGACGGAGTCGCAGGTAAAAGCTAGTTAATATAATAAAATAAGGAAGTAGCATTTATAATACCAAAAAAATTGTTTCTTTATAATTTTTATTGCCTTAAAATAGGCATAATCTTTCAATTAAACAAACATGAAACTGACAGTAAATTTATGATGTCCATTATGATAAATATAAAGGACACCCAAAAATAATCATGTTTTTAAAGATAACCATTTGTTATGAACAAAAACTGCGAATTGCCTTTTTTTTTAACTGACGAAGGCAATTTACTTCTATTCTCAGTTACATTCCTGGGAAATGTTTGTTTCATTTCTTAGAATATAACAATGAAAATCTGTTTTTTTTTATAGATCAAAATGTGGCAAACGAGCAAACGGCCACCTGAATTAGCCGAAATAGAAAGACGAACGTTTCCCATAAACATCCGCAAATGCAGATGCGTTGCCTACCTTTAATCAACGGAGAAAGAGACGCACAGTAGGAGAATATTTTCCCTTCCTATAGGTTCCCTCTTCCAACAAATCCACTTCCCCTTGGCATAATTTCCTAATAAGAAAAGGGGTAGGAAGGGAAAGAAGACTAAAATTAGGCCTTCGGCACTACACTCATCAGACTGTACGCAGAATTGCTTCCACTTCACGCCTGTCTTCTGTTTGTTCGTGTTATTGTACCAGTCAATCCGGCCCATACGTGTACCCAACAAATATTGTGTTTGCGGGATCTACTACTGTTAAAACTATTTATATCAACTTAAATTTTATTTTAGTTACTATTTGAACACCACATACAAATGCTGCTTAAATTAATATTGACGTACTTATAAATTAAAAAAGAAATTATTATTTAGTTAATAAAGTATATTAGATTATAGGGAATATAATAATTTTACTCCTAAATAAAGGAATAAACGAACCAATAGATTAATAAACCACTTGTAAAAAAAGTTGAACCAAGATAAGCGAGAAACTTCTATAAGAAAAAGTCATTGTCTAGTGCCCAAAGAATGACCTCAATGTGTGAGAAACTAAGATTAGAGAGAAACCTTAATAAGCGAGAGAAATATCGCCGTCCAATGGGCTCTCACTTATTCAGGTTCGTAAAAATTCTACACCTAAAAAAAATATAATCAGATATCACATTTTTATCACAGCTTCTTGATTAATCATTTTCACCGTTTTTAAAACGAAATCATTTTCACTTTTAAGTCCTTTCTCACCTAAATAATAAGGATAGTTGTTATCCGTCGCAAGATAGAATATTCCTTCTTTTGTCTTGTCCACATTTAATCCTAATATATTAGTAACTAAAGGTCTCCTGTCGTAGCACTCTCTATTTCTCGCTTGCTGTACTGAATCACATTGTATAGCTATAAATCTATCAGGATACTTCAAAGCTGCTATCCAAAGCGTGAAAGACCTCACATGACTGCACATTACGTTACAAGGCATCCATAAAACATCACCTGGTTGATATTCTCCACCGTTCACGTAGAAATTAACATGTCCTGTTGGCGCTGCAAGTCCGAATCCATCAATATTGGTCTTAACAACATCAACGAAATCTGCATCAGACATATCTAATCGCTCTTCTGGACCTAGATTTCGGAAACAAGGTCCGGATGGATCAAGACCGGTCAGTCTAGATATATTCTTGCCGGTTATCTCTTGAAATGCTTTAGCTACGTAGCTCATCGTTTGCGCTCCAAGACTTAGACCGACGACCTCTAGTTTTTTAGGGTCGAGTCCTTCTTCTACAAGAACAGCTAACATCTTCGCCACGTGTTTGCCCACCGGGCGCATAAACCGAACAGCCCTGAAAAATAGAAATTGATACTTAGATGGCGTACTTCCTATCTGTAATCAAGGCAATCGGTAATGGCTCGTGCAGTTTTTTTTCTTTTCTTATTTTGTGGAAAACGATCACGCGGTCATCTGAATTCACCGAAATGGCAAATCGACCGCTGCCCATAGACATCCGCAATTGCTGATGCGTTGCCTACCTTTAATCGACATAGGAAGAGACGTACAAATATTTCCCCTTACATTGCGTACTCTACTCTATCAAATCCACTTCCCCATACTATTATTTCCTTATAAAAAAGGGTGGAAAGGAAAGAGAACTAAAATTAGTATGGATAATCTTACTCGCATTTATAATATTAGTAAGAGTTCTTACTAATATTATAAATGCGAATGTTTAGATGGATGTTTGTTTGAAGGTATCTCCGGAACGGCTATACGGATCTAGATGAATTTTGGTATAGATGTAGATCATAGTTTGAAATAACACATAGGCAACTTATTAGGTTTTTTAAAGTATACAGCTATTATTACACACCCAAAATTATAAAATGGGACCTACTCAATCCTCTACTACAAAACGCTTCGAAAATCAGCAATCATTAAACCATAGAATTTATCTTTCTTAAGATCGTACATCAAAGCTTTAAGGAAATACTAACATTGGATATTCCATAGTAGTGAACGTATTGGTGTCCAATAGCAGCACGTTGTAGTTCAATTCATGATACACAGCAGCAAGAGAAGATGCAATCGGAAAGTTAGGGCTGTCGAGAAAACCTCCAACGTATAGTAGAGTCTTCTTCTTAAAGTCGATATCTTTGTCACGAGCGAGCTGGTGCATTTGGAAATAAGTGTACTTGACATGGCGTGCGTTGAATATATTCCCGGGACCTTGGACGTAGAATGACAAATACTTCAATGCTTTCTTTGTTATAATCGCTTGCTTACTTGAACCAGGACCTGGAACAGTAAATTAATTTTCTTTATATTTGAGATATCCCATACCAAATTAATGGATAAAATTTTTATTGCTTATTGAAAAACTGTCGACTTAATTGAAATGTTCACACATATTTTGAGGGGATTCTTTCTTCATAAGAACAGAAATCTCACAGTAGTTTGGACTGTGCGTTGATACACAGTAAGTCCTTTTTATATACCTATAGATGGTAATATAAAAAAAAAAAGTTATTTTATCTGAAATACTTGTCGATTTACAACTTCTAGTATATGCTTAAAATGTCGCGTACCAGATAATAATAAATATCGCCTTGTAAATGTAAATCGAATAAGAATTTCTTAAAAGGAAGCCATTTGCATTTTGTTACATTTTTGATATTTTAAGGTTATAAATTTTTTATGATTTTTGCACTCGATAAAATAATATTCAAAATAGTATATTGTTTTTATTGATTTATGTTTTTACTTTTTTCATATAATGAAAGTGCCGGTAAGACGGACTTAAAAAAAACTGTAATAAATAACCAATAAGGTTACACTTACGTAAGGCAATAAAAAAACAATTGATAACAAAGTATTGCCTTCAATATAAATAAAAGCCAAACAATCCAAAATCGACGTGCTGCATGTTGTACGAATGTGGAAGATCCTAATATCTGCCGACCTCTCCGTTTTACTGCTGGCATATTAAGAGTACACTTTGCCATTTTTTTATATTTTTAACTTTATTCTGACATTACAATTGTAACGCAAGTTACTTAAAACTGAAATGATTATGTATTAAAACTTTATAATAATCCGGGGTTAAAATACGTTACGCATGACATCTCTCATTACAAACTCAGTAAAAAAGTACAGATAAAAAATTCAAATTTAATTTTTTTTATAATAGAAGGGGACAAACGAGCAGCGGCACTAAGGTGTTCATTGACGTCCATGGACATCTACAGTACCTACCAATGCGTTGCCGGCCTTTGAGATGGTGATACGCTCGCTTCTTGAAAGACCCTAAGTCGTAGCGGTTTCGAAATACCATATTCATCTTGCATACTGTATAAAACTAAAATATAATTTTAATATGTATACATGCACATGACGTATTTATTTTTGTCTCTGTCAGTCTGTCTGTCAGTACAATGCCGTTTATTTCAGGTTCACCAAAACGACTAGACCGATTTTGATGGGACTTTTAATGAAAAGTAGCTGATATAGTAACTATGTAGTATATAGTGTATATAGTTACTAAGGTTTCACGAAACATTGTTGTACTGTTTGGAAAGTGTTGCGAAGCTGCGGTTTTTTGTTTTAATATGCTCCTATTTTTATAGCTTTTAATATTTCAAAGACACATTTGTTCCAATGATTTATTTACACATATATATTTAACATGCTCCTTACTATCTAGTTGTCTAGTTCCAACTGATTGACATCTCGTACGCCTATCATCTGACGTGCGCAGTTAGCCGAAACGCTCGGAAATTCAACAGTTTAATTGCAAGCGAACGAAGTCGCAGACGTCAGCTAGAATTAATCTATATATATAAAAGAAAGTCGAGTTAGTTACACTATTTATAACTCAAGATCGGTAGAACTGGTTTAGCTGAAAATTGATGGGGAGGTAGCTTAGAACTAGGAGACGGACAACTTTTTTATCTTGTGTGCATTTTTTTTATTCCGCGCGGACGGAGTCGCGGGTAAAAGCTATTTAAAAATAAAATCGAGAAACTTCATTAAAATACATGACATTTTAACGTACTGTAGTATTAAAATGATTTTTAATAAAAAGTCTGAGAGTCAAGACAATCAATTCGGAATTAATTAACAAGGACGTTCAACATTTACATATATTTTTTTGCGAACTAACAGCCTTTTTTAAAATATGACGTAAATAACGACTTACTACAACAATTGACTTACATATTCCACTGGACAGGGTATAAACCTTGGTACTTTGTGCCTAATTGATTATCGCCATCGTACTAGCGGAAGCTAAGAACACAGATAGAATTACCCAGCAGTATCTTCAACTAGCTTTAAGTCGGAACGATGCAAAATCATTTTTTTCCAATCAGCGACCTATCCAGAATGTATCTTTAGATATTATAGACTACTAGCTATAAGTTATTAACTTTGCAAAACATTTCTTAATGATATTACAAGAGTTAAATTGAAAAAATTCAATCGTTGTAACAAAAATTTAATATACCTAAAGAAGTATAACTACAAAAACCACATAAAAAGTAGGTTATATGACCATATTTAGAAGAATACACATTGGTTTGTCCTTGTTGATATGATTTTAACTACGAACAACATTAATGTGAGTTTCCATTGTGGCAATACGTGTACAAAACATATTATTATCTCTTTCTTTTTCAGAGTAAATGAAAAGGAATGCAATATGGCATTATACAGGTGTTTCGCAGCGGAAATTCACGTTTATGTTTGACACCACAATAGTTTATTTTTTGATAAGTAAAAACATTCAAAGATTTACAAATACGACTGCGATAAAGTTTTATTTGTAAATAAAGATTAATGCAATAATATTCGATGTTTGGATGTATGGATGGATGGATGTTTGTTAAAAGGTATCTCCAGAATGGACATGGATCACTCTGACATAGATGTAGCCTGGAAGAAATTCCGCATGGACGGAGTAGCGGGCTATAACAATATTCTATACACGAGCTTTTACTGGATTACATAATTATAATTGTAAATTTCGAGAAGATAAAAATTGATAAGGTATTCCATGATTTAGTATTTATGTACTACGCTATAGTATTGTATTATCTGTGTTATTGCTTCGTAATATAGGAAGCTAAAAAAACCTTGTGTTAAGAAAAAATACATCAAAATACAACAATATTTACTTATATTCCTAATTTTCTTTGGGTAAAAATCCCATTTCCTTCTCTCGTACAGCGTACAGTGTACTTATATTGTATTGTGTAAGTCCCTAAGCTACTAAAATCGCTGGGTTTTGTACGTTGGCTTGTGTACAAAGTTGTACAAAATATGAATTGTACTCAACTTTACAAAATTACATTTTATTTTTTACTAAAATCGACATCAACCAAAATACAATTTGTTTATTACTTATTCCTGGGTTAAAGGTTAATAAACCTGTTATTGTCAAACGCAATGTTGATAAATATTAACATAAGGTATTATAAAAAACAATACTAAATCGGTAATAATTAAAGAGTTGTAAGATGATTCTCTTGGAGGCACGAAAAAATTTCCCATTTTTTTCATTAACAAAAATTTTTATTCTGTTTTTAAAAGATAATAATATATTTTTTGTGATAGTAAGTATATAATTCTATAAAAATATTGTTTTTTATACCGGAGCTTTTTTTTAATGAACTGGGTTTTTTACTATTTTCTGCAAAACAAAAACCTTCAATGGGTAAATGAAAACGATTGACTGACGATAAATAAACGCGTACGACATAGCAACGGATAGAGGACAAAATTTGTACCTCCATTATTTATATGATTAAGTTTAATAAAATGAAGTAGGAAATTGACTGCTTTGGCCTCCGCCAAAAAAATCTCCACTCTCACCGGTTCGCCTCCACTTCGACCTAGTTTGGGACATAATAAAATTAACGATTATTGGTAAAATATTTATATTATGTCGAAAAATAAAACAAAACTTAAGGGAAACTAGTTTCCTGTCTGTAAGGACGAAATAAGCTCTTTGCATAACTCTATAAGGTAAAATTTTAATGAATGAAAATTGGTTCTATTGTGACGTTCTGGAGATATTTTCTAACAACCATCCATCCATCCAAACATTCGTATTTATAATATTAGTACTTAAGTACTTTATAAGAACGCAAAGCTTGAAAACGTATAGTGCTTGTAGAAATGTTTATTATTTTGTTCGTACCTCATATATATACATACTTAACTACACTGTAAGGCAAGTTTGTGAACAATGTTTTCAGAAGATAAATGGCACATAACAATGTCCGTAGTAATGACAGAAGCAAATATATGGTGATAAAGTTTTATTACTACATATATACATGTAATAGCCCCTTTATGTTGCAGATATGCAGATTTTTTACAGTAATAAGGCACTGATATGGTTGATGTCAATACACAACTTTGTTATCTGTAATTAAGTTAATATTTGACTAGCTTTCGCCCTCGACTATGTCCGCGCGGCATTAAAAAAATTACAAGTTGTCTATGTGTTCTTTCAGACTATGTTCTACATCTGTGCTTCATTCCATCAAGATCCGTTGAGCCGTTCTGAAAATACCTTCAAACAAACATCTATCCATCCATCCATCCATTTGCATTTATAATATTAGTATGAAAGTAAGATTTGTAATTTAGTTATCCGGACAACTCTTGTTAATATGTAGAGTCCTTAATGCGGAAGCTATTCTGTTTGAAGTAAAATTATAAAATAAGTATATAAGCTTATTTGCCTTGGACATATACAGTAACTAGCTTTTACCCGCGACTCCGTCCGCGCGGAATAAAAAAAACACATTAGATAAAAAAGTTCCTATGTCCGTCTCCTAGTTCTAAGCTGCCACCTCCCCATCAATTTTCAGCTAAATCAGTTCGACCGATCTTGAGTTATAAGTAGTGTAACTAACACGACTTTCTTTTATATATATAGACTAGCTTTTACCCGCGACTCCGTCCGCGCGGAATAATAAATAGAAAACGGGGTAAAAATTATCCTATGTCCTTTTCCTGGTTCTAAGCTATCTGCCCACCAATTTTCAGTCAAATCGATTCAGCCGTTCTTGAGTTATAAATAGTGTAACTAACACGACTTTCTTTTATATATATAGATTACTAAATCGAGTCTTGGTTAAAACAGATTAAAACCTTTTTATAACTTGAAGAAAGCGACCCAGTAAACAGGTAAATTCTTTACAGATGTTAAGCGACCAACCCATAGATAGATATGGGTAACAATACAATGTATTGTCTACCCTAACTTGGTGAAGGAGAGGGTAAAATACAGTATGTACAGTATGTATGTAATTTAATATTTTCTCTTCCTACTATTCCTTTTTCCTGGAAGTGAATTGCCATTAACTTTTCAGAAAACCCAGTTTATTGAACCGATGATCTGGTCAAGGTTGGAGTAGAGTATCCTGGATGCGAGTTGCACAGGACCGATCATTGTGGCAATCTTTGGGGGAGGCCTATGCCCAGCAGTGGGCGTAACGAGGCTGAATGGATGCATGGAAACTCAGGTTTTTATAAATTGACATAATTCACAAAGGTTCGGTGACATACGTTAACATTATTTTAACTTAAAGACCCTTGGTTAAGTAGTTATGAACCGCAGCAAAGTACAAATATTTGTGCAACATAAAATGTTTGTTTTCGTATAGATTTTATTGGTGTCATCGACATTTGATCCTAGTTTCTCTTTACAGGTTTTTACCGCAGAAACACCCTAATCAAAAATAAACAACCATTTATTTTTTTACATAGTGAATGAGAGGGATGTGTATAAGTTTTTACTAACCGGGTAATGTCAAAAGTGTTTTTGTTTTTTTATAATTTTGTAAAATTTTAATGGTTTCAACAATAAACTCGTATTTTTACTAGGTTACTATTAAAGTATTAATTTTAATGATCTAATTTTAGAATCTTATATTTACAAACATAAAAGTTACGAATATTTTTCCCACATAAATTTTCTCCTACCAAAATAAATGCCACAATCTTAAATTTGTAGTGTAATATATTAAAATTATTATTTTTAAATGGGAAGTCCAATTATTTAATGTTATCACAACTAAAGTCTTTTTTAAAATGTCTACTGCATTTTAATTAAAAAAAAACTTACAATCACCGAGTAATCCAGCTGGATACCCCTCCAGGGCTTTCGAACTTTGCATTGATGTAACATCACTTGTAACTAAAAATAACAATATATATAAAACGGTCAGTAACATTATCGGTACGTCTGTCTGTTATAGTGTTGACTAAGCACTGTCTTGCACTGGCACTGGACGTCCGAACTATAGCAATGTCAATGTCCTTATGCGTTAACTTCAAAACAACATGAGGTTTTTGCAGTTCGCACATTATCTATATATATATAAATACAACCCATTTATTTATGTATATATTTATTAGTAATTTCTAGCGTTAAAAATTATTAGATGTACTGCCGTTAAAATTTTGTATAGGTTTGTATCAGGCGTAAAGTTTTGCGCGAAATCTCATACTTTTGACAAATTTCCTCAAAAATTTTTGTGCTACACCCCCTGAACTCTTGAACGCCCTCATGTAATTTAGAACGATTGAACGATCGGCATGCGAAGCAATACCAAAATTGCGTCACAAGTGACTAATGACAGGTTTTAGTGCAAGCAAAAAATTTCAAAATGCATGCCCAATCCTTCTCTAGCGTTAACAGAATATGCTCATTAAAGTTTCTTAAAAATTTATCTCGTAGTTTGAGAATACATAGGGAACAAATATACAAACGGTTAGTTTTTGTACTGGATATGGAATTTAATTAGCTTCTCATACAAAATGCGTGCTCAGAGCGCGTCTACTTTGTTTACTGCTAATTTGACCTAGACTTAGATCGGATCGATTGAAACAATTATTGCAATTACATACTTACGTAATTATATACTATATGGGCAATTTTAATAATAACCTCGACTACGCATTACCTTTTGTAAAGCATTATATACACCTGACAGGAAGATAAACAAGTTACAAAATAACCTTATTTAAAAAAAATGTGAGCCGTCATGGGACGCCTGGCAGATGTGAAACATCGTGTGTGTACAAGTAATATGCATAAAATATTAAATATTATTTAATATATATATATGTATACCTCAGTATAGCGTGGCGACCCGTCGCCACGGCAAGCGTCGCCACGCTAACAATTCTGTTCACAAGTGATCCTATAGATGTTTCACATCAAAAGACTGACTGAAGCTCTAATAGCGCCATCTATTGATTGCATTATAAAACCAAGATTTTTTTTTAATTATTATTTAAACCAAATAAACTGTAATGTTTACTTATATTCATATTGCACTTTGTTATATTAGTATATATTCTTTAGAACGAGTGAGAATTTAACCGTATTTTCACTTATTTATAACTTTATTTTTTAAATCCACTTTGCCCCGGTGCAAGACACACTGGGGAAGAAGATGAATCGAATAACACTCGTCAGAGAAATTTCTGAAGGAATAGAAACATAGTTTATACTAAAAAGTGGCAAAAAAGCAAGACGACAACTGATGACTGAAACGTTAAAGTAGCGAAGTAACCACAGACTTAGACAGAGGTGGAAACTTACTGAAAGAGGATATTTCTCCTTCCTGTGCACTTCTCCGCCAAATCCTGTTTTATATGCCATTATTTCCTTATTAGCAAAGATTATAAAGGGAAAGTGGAATTCTACCCTCATATTAGATCTATGCTAATATTATTAATAGAAAAGGCCCTCATATTAGATCTATACTAATATTATTAATAAAAAAGTTTGATTGTCTGTTTATTTGTTTATTTTTGGCATTGAATATGCACTGTAACTACTGAACCGATTTCACTGTTAGGAAGATATACTACCCGGGTGATACAGGCTGTTTTTTTATTACATTTTTATAATTTCGCGCAGACAAAATCGCGGGCAACTGCTAGTGATCTATAATATAAATATTATTAGCATAATATTAACATTGTATTATTCCGATGTATTTTAAAAATGGTAATAAATCTCTGCTTCTTATTTACAACACTGAATTACATCATTACAACTTGAGAACAATATAGTTTAGCTGCAGTATTGACCTGCTGATCGCAATCGAACGATGATAATATGTTCCGTTTGAAATAATCAGCTATTATATGTACGTAACTTATTTCAATGGTAGCATTGAGAAAAAATACTACTAACTCACTCTTGCTTTACTCGGAAAGACCAAAGAAAAATTATTTTTTTGTTTTTTTTTTTTAATCGGTTCTATATTTTATTTAGATTCAAATTCAGATTTTTATGAAATATTCTTAGGTCGCCATTGCTCTAAAAATCTTTAAACTATAAAAAAAATCAGTTTTAATTATTGCGATTTTCATTTGTATGCACTAGCTGCCTCCCGCGAATCCGTCCGCGCGAATTCAAAAATAAACTTAAGTAGCAGTCTATGTGTTCTTCCAGGTTATGTTCTACATCTACACCACATTTCATGGAGATCCATGCAGCTGATCTGGAGATACCTTGTAACAGCCATCCATCCATCCACCATTCACATTTATAATACTAATTTTACATTACTTTTGTTATTTAGGCTTTTCACTTTGGCATTCTTAGTATGAAACGTAAATTATATTTTGACACTTTCTTATTGGTTACTGTTAATGTATTATAGGAAAAAGATTATAGGAAATAGGTTATAGGCAACGAACGTAAAATCCAATACATTGTCAGACACTGCCTAGGAGTCGTAACGGGAAATTAATGTTATGCCTTAAAATTTAACCGAAATTATCATATTACATTTCAGCACTATTGAGCCATAATTTTTTAATGATATAAATATAAAAATCTCTGTATTTTTCCTTTAAAAATAAAACAGGTTGAAAACACAAAGAAGTATTTTTTTTAATAAATTATTGTTATTAAATATAATTAAAAGATTCATTCTCATAATTGCTTATCACGTTATTGTAGCTTTTTATTTGCTCATTTAGTTTTTTTTAATTGTTCATTCTAAGTTGTTGACGGTAATTATAAAAAATAAGGAGTAAAATACAATGTGAATCACTTAGTTATTCTTCCGCTGACATGTTTATGTGTAAAATTATAACCTGTACATAAAATGCGACTGCAGAAAGTTAAAATTCCATTTGGATGGTTGAAATTCTTTACTCGCTTGCTACGTGACAATTATATAAAACTGCCTAGTCAAAGATATAGAATCATATCTTAGTAAATCCACTAACAATATATTTTACTATATTCCAGTAGTCAAACAGTCAGCAGTGTAAAACTTAAAGGAAACATGCCCGGATTACAAATTATGATCAACGTTAATTTCGTAAAAATTCAAGCTACTTATTTGCATGTTAAACTAATTTTACGACTTAATTTATTGAAAAAAAATTTTTTTTTTCAATATTTCCAATAAAATATGAATATATTCTCTTTCTTACAAATTGTTTATTTTACTTCCACAGTGAGTAATGAAATTTATATTTACTAATATTATAAAAAGGGAAGATTCGATTGTTTATTTGTGTGAAAAAGGCTTCAAAACTACCACGTTGAGAAGCTACACTATCCCCGGCCGACATAGGCTATCTCTATTAATATATTTTTTAATTCCGCGCGGACGAAGTCGCGAGCCATTGCTAGTACATTATAAAGGTGGTTCACAAGTTGCCTTTAAGCGTATTAAACTGTACTTATTGTAATGGTCGCCCATAGTTGAAATTCGACCATGTAACAAAGTGTTAACAAAGAATTTTTTTGCACTTGTCAAAGTTCGCAAAAAATTTTTTTCGTGTATTAATATAATGATTTATGTCAGAAAGTTACCGTAAGAATATAATTAGAACTTAAGGCCAATGAACTGTCAAAATATCAACAATCTGAATCATGTTGACGATTTGTACCAACCATTCATATTAACGAGTCGAAAACAATTGAAGTAAGGATTTGTTATTCGCGAATGAGTGTCGTGGGGTATATGACTGGCATAAAATATAAAATATTTTAATAGAAATTAAAGATTAAAAATTTGGCTCTCTGCCACAAAGAAATACTTTTTTGCAACAAATTAGTTGTCTGAAGTGCTTGTTAAAGTTTAATAGGGTGTGATAAAAGACAATCTTATTAATGTTAGATTTTTATGACGACTGATCAGATTGTCAAATATAGAAGTTATATCAAAAATAGAACACTATCATAGAGTACCATCATTAAAATACAAGAAAACTAATTAAACACAAACTATTAAGTTGGCTTTTGAACGAGTACTCATCGCAAAACATATTTAATTTACAAAAAGCAAATATTGCTATTAAATTTATTGCAGGCGGTAACACATTATTTATCTTATCGGACTAACGCCTGCATATACAGCACAGCTTAAACGGTTTTGAATAGTCAGGTGTCATTAAATTTGTAGGCGATAAAAATATGTTGAGAAGGGAGAAGGGATCCGGGTGTGTCTTTTACCGGATGGTGGGGTAATGAGATCTCTTATGTTTAACCAAATTTCCACAATAATTATAAAAGTGAAAAGATACGAACAGCTTTTATGCATTGGAATATTAATTAACTAATTAATTATTAATATCAAAAATAATTTCAATAAGATTGATTCTAAATAAACGTTATAAGCACAGGTGGGCACAGTTAATCGAAAAGTTAACTTCGTTAATCGTTAATTCGTTAATAAAAAAGTTAACTTCGTTAATCGTTAAAGCGTTAAATTCTCGAAAATTTAACGCAAGTTAAAGTTAATCGTTAACAGTTAACCATACCAAAATGATACATACTAATTTTACAGTTATGTGGCGACACTTGTTTAAAATAGTAGTTTGACTATACATTCTATAACACATTAGTATTAGAGACAAGTATGAATGCATTATAGTATATTTCATTACGAGTGCGGAAAGCCTGTCATTGCAAAGAGTTCCGACAAATGTCTACAAGTTGACAGTTGGAACAAGTTGTAATGACAGTTTTGCACGTGTACTAAACAACTATTTTTGATACAGTTGCGAAAAAATGAAGAAATTTAATAGAATTATAAAAACACAATAAACTCAACTAACTAAAATGTTTGGAAAATGGCGCCAACCGTAAAAGAATACAACCAGAGTTTTCTTCACCCATTCTGGGTAGGCAAAGGGAACTATGCACAAACAGCCAAGTCTTCGGTAGATTATTTTTATTGATATGAAATGAAAATTAAATTTAATGAGATAAAATAAAATGAAACCTAACCTAATTCATTGAATCAAATCATTAAATCTGATATTGTAACAAATTAGGAGCATCTTTTTAGAAATATTTGCATGAATCATAAAAACTTCAATGATTTTTTTTTTTGTAAAAACTTCGTGGTTGTTTTTTTCCTTATAATAGACATTATTTTGAGAGTTGGGAAAGAGAAGGCACGAGTTTGGAAAAACTAAAGAAAAAGCACGAGTAAAAAGTGTTTTAATACAGTTGCTCAAAAAGTGGCGTATTGCAGGGACTAAGAGCGTTTGGAATGTGGGCTTTTACATAATCTTGCTTTTACATACTCGTAATGAAATATACTATTTCGAACCTTCTTTTAATTTTGTCCTGTTGGTCACGTCTTTCCCGGACGCTCTGATGCATCACACTTGCACGCGAACTACACATATATCAATTATCAACTCGTTCGTTCACCATTCGAGTCGCCGACAGTCGCCCAACACAGTTGAACTTACGAGCGTGGCGTGGCACGTAATTTTAACAAAATGACAGCACGTCTCCAAGTTACTAATTTAACGATTAACGGACTTTTATTAACGGAAGTTGAGTTTAACGGAAGTTAACAAAAGCGTTAACACTTTTTGAAGTTAACTTAAAAGTTAATCCGTTAAGCAAAATGTTAACTTCGTTAATTAACGATTAACGGATTAACGAGTTAATGCCCAGCTCTGGTTATAAGACATCCTTGGAATATGCAAAAGCTAATATAATTCATTTACAAAACACGCAAGTAGTTCGCCTGCAATTGAACAGCTAGCAAACTTGTCTATCGTCTTTGACGTTAAAAGCTTTGAGTCCCAAAATATTATATAATATATATATCAAATTTATCTATATCTATATATATAAAAGAAAGTTGTGTTAGTTACACTATTTATAACTCAAGAACGGCTGAATCGATTTGACTGAAAATTGGTGGGCAGGTAGCTTAGAACCAGGAAACGGACATAGGATAATTTTTACGCCGTTTTCTATTTTTATTTTCCGCGCGGACGGAGTCGCGGGTAAAAGCTAGTTTTGAATTAAGAGAAAAGCGTCGAAAATAGCATACCATCAAGTAATTTGGCAAAGACATAGATTTATACATATTTTTTATTTTATATTTCAACAGTAGTAGAAGCCAGCAACAACCAACATCTGTTGCACGAATTGGCCGGCTCGCCCGTTGCAATATCACGAACACACAACACAGGTGTGAAGTGGAAGTAATTCCGAGTATCATCTTACTAGTATCCCTTCCCACCCTTTTCTTTTAAGAAAAGCATGGGAAGTGGAAGAGGATTTGAAGAAGGGGGGAATGCATAAGAAGGGGAAATATTCTCTTTTTGTGAGTCCTCTCCTCTCCATCAGAGGCGACGCATCTGAAATTGCGGAAGTCTATGGGCAGTGTTCCGCTCGCCACCTTATGAAATAAAAGAAAAACAAAAAACGACTGTATCATCCACATGAGAATCCTGGGAAGACTACGAATCGAACACCCAATAGGTCAATAAGGTTCAGTGGTGTAGATTACAAAAGGTCACAACATAAATGTCATCATATGGTCACTTACATTTGCACATATAGAAAGACATTACCCTCTCGAACTAGTCGGGTACTAAAAAGACATCATTTTATTTATAACTAGCGGTGGCCCGCGACTTCGTTAGCGCTGAATTAAAAAAAACAGCCTATTATATGCCCGTGTAGATCGGCTACCTTCCCGTCAAAGTTCTATAAAAATCGGCCCAGCCGTTTCCTTGAATACTGGAAACAAACGTGTATTTGCGAACAATCAGACAGACACATGAACATTTCGAAAATTGTTTTTTCGTTACAACAAACGCAATTGATAATTCATACAGACATCGCATTTTTATTAACTCTATGCATCTTAAAATGAAAAGATACTATTTTATTTATGTATTTTTTGTACATATCTATTTCATTCGATCATATCTTTTTATAGTATACCTTAGTGGTAGCCTGTGGCAACTTTTCTTATTTATTTCCTATTTCTATGTGTTCTCCCACCATGTTGCAAGGAAATGGCCGACTTGTCAGTGTTGCGCGCTGTACTCGGCGCGTGCGCACGCCTAAACGGCTGCCGTTCCGTTTTACGAAATATCGAAATATAAAATAATAAACTGTATATTAACGAAAATCGAACTTCTAATATTGTAGTGTTATCAGTGAATGTGTTATATTTAATAGTATTTCAGTTAATGTTTGTTTCTTATAATAATTGTGCAAAATAGAACGCTGTGTTGACTTACACCAGCTGTCAAAATACTTGGATAGTAAGGTAAATTTTATAACTTACTAAACATTAACTTGTTCTAAAAATGTATTTGAAATGTTGATTTAGTATAAAATAATTAATAACAACGCTCAAACTAAGAAAATTAACAAAATCACTATATTATTTTTACCTATGTAACCTTGTAATTGAAGTACATGTTTTGCACTTCTTTCTGTATACCTTTTTAAAGGGTTCCTAACAATAAAAAGTAAATTTGATTTGAACAAGTTACCAAAGTGATTGGACGAATGTTTTACTAAAGAGTAAAAAAATGAAATGGCAAAGTAGTGACTAATTTGAAAGACTAAAACGTGTTTTGTCAACCCTACACAGAGCTTTGCATTTTAGCTGTGTGCTTTTCTGTATTTTATTGTATTTTCAACTTTTATATACTGTTTTTAAATAATAACATTATACGCTCTTTTTTACATAAAGCTGTTTAAAATTGTTAATATCTTACGTAGGTGTCTACGTCGTAATTTTTAATAATATAATATTTAATAATATAATAAAAATATATTTAATGAGGACGTAGCTGAATTTATTGACAAAATTTCACTACCGAAACACTTGCCGTTGACAGTGAACACACAATTCTGTGTGATGTTATAATCTAACCCAGTGTTTCCCAAAGTGGGCGATAACGCCCCCTTGGGGGCGTTTGAAACCTAGGAGGGGGCGATAAGGGGCCCAAAAAATGGGGGGGGGCATTGAAATTAATTAAAGTAATGAAATTGTGGTTTTTAAGTTTGTCCTGAATAAAAATTAGGGGGCTCTGAAATATAATTGATTTTCAAAGGGCCGCCCCCTTTGAAAATCAATAATCAAAGAAAATAAGTTTGACAATCACTGGTCTAGCCTATTGATGAATAAGCAATGAGATAATCAGTTGTGTAACACCGCACCTGAACGTCTCCAAAGAGCCAATCGGTCGGTAGATCATTTCTTGTACGCCTAATGACACTACTTAACATGATCATGTTATCGATCAATTGTGAACTTCGTTATTGTACAATCTGACGAGATATACTATCGAAATTGTGAACTGGTTCGTTCAGTTTTTGACAAATTAATTTTAGTTATTTATAGACAGTCGAAGTGAAATCGTGACATGAAATTTTTGTTGTTAACATTTGAAGATATATTCCACCGACTGCAAATTTGGATACGTTAAATTGTGAATCTTGTTCACAATTCGGTGACTATGAATATGCCTAGGCCGATTATAAACTAGCGATGTTCACAATCATTCAGTGACATGCGCATACTGAGGTATGCAAATAAGAGCCCACATACATTGTATGTTACATAATCATGAACATATATGATTATTGTAAGACAATAGAACCTTCGGTTTATTAATTTGTCAAAGGAAATAACCTTTAAAAACTTTTGCATTTGTTTGTAACAACAGGCAGAGATCACAGACTTCAATTTGGTGTGGCCAAATGAACCTCCGCAATCCACTTTTCGCCATTTCGAGAGAAAATTATAATTATTTAAAATGTAAACAATAATTAAAAATAAACAATTGAAATGCAAGTTTTTAAGAGTATTTCTTAACAAATTAAAACCGAAACCTATGAAATCGGAACAGTTCTTTGACATAAGAATTGTTGATTAAAAAAAATTAAATCCCTTTAATATAGTGTAGCTTTATATTTCTAGGAAATGTCTGTATTACATATTTATTATATAAATATTTTATATACTTCATACTGCCCTTTGCATCAGAATGTCTGCTGTAAATTAATCACTCGTTCTTAATGTGTTGACATTAATCGAAGGTCAAAAGCTGGAATTTTTAAAGGCCGCAGCCGCGTGCGCTCGCTTTCAATTATTTTTCACTCTTATAACAAAAAAAAATAACAACTGTTTCAATAATATTGAAGTAAGGTTAACATCCAAATAATTTTGACTAGTAAATTTTTTCACAAAATAGTTTCGTGAATCTGTGTTAAATTGATTTCTATGAGTGCGTTATAACCTTCGTCTACACTGTTTTGAGAAACGGCCTAATGTATTATTTTGTTAAATGACATAACAAATTGCCAAAATAACATAATATTACCAAACAACCGAATATAGGAAAGTAACACGCTTGGAAAACGAAACACTTTCTCCGTTACGATGTCGATTGATTCATCAAAAGGTGAACATTAAGTTTAATATCGTTTCCAAACAGCAATGTATACCTTTAAATATAAAATCGAAAGCGGCAATCATAAAGAAGGTTATGAGTAGGTGCTTGTGACTTATAAGGACGGTTGTACCCAATAAACAGGTCGACGGATCGCCATATGATGTAATGCACTCAGTTTTATTGCCAGTTACAAAAAGAACGTAGATTATTCAAACTTTTGTGATACATTATCATAAACTAATATATAAACGACTAAAACACTGATATATATAGGTATTTCTCCGATGTCGGCGCCGACTAGTTTCGAGCCCATCGCAGGCCCTTCATTAGTGTGAGTGGGACAAATATACGTGAATATTTTAGCTTTTTATATATTAGATTAAGAACGTAGATTGTCAACTCTACTTTAAGCTGATTTACAAGAACTAACTTAAGAAATCGGCATCAATAGTTCATGCCATACTCGGAACACTATGTTACTACTTGGAACTGTCGACAGTGATTTTTTGAAGTGGTATATATTGGCCATAGTGTGTATTTAATAAATATGCTGGCAAGATATATGAAAGTTCTATGAATGTGCTTTCTGTTCTGTCATATAATCTGAGAAGCATCATCAATTTTGAAAGGTGATTGTTTTCTCTACATGAACTGTTTCTTGTTGTTTTATATTAAAAATCGTTAGATGTCTTCTGCTAATATCAAGTATATAATATTTATGACGAACGGTTATTTATATCATTTCCACACCATTAATAAAACTGTATAAAATATTGCAAACATCGATATTTACGTTTGTAGCGAACAAACGAGTCGTCTACAAAGTTATTCCTCACATTAACATAGCTGATGTCATGTCTATAGTCATCCGCGTATCTTTGTACTTACCTTTGACTATAGAAAAATGGACTAGGCTAAGAGACGACATTGTACTTAATACTGCCAATATACTGCCAAATACTGCAAGGATAGGATTAAAAATTGAAACGTCTTTATGAATTTACGCAAAACGACAAGTAAAATGCATACATGCAAGCATGTTAAAAACTTATTGTTAATTTTTTATGACAGGAGAATACGCGCGCTGCACAGGTCCTGTCTCTTAAAACTCTATAGTCACCTGCGTAATTTTATACTTAGAAAACAAAGGAAAATACCAGGCGTTCGTACGTTTTCACATAGTACAATTTTGAATCCGATTGTATCACCGCAATTTGCGGCAATTTGCATAGATGGCGGATTATTATGAATTTATCACTTGATGGTGATTAGCTTGTCTTTAAACGTGCGAAGATTTAATACTTAATATTATGCCGCTAAAAATATATATAAACTAATAATCTGAATTTTAAAATAAATTCTGCTTGGTAAAGTACATTAGTAGTATATTTATTTATGTAAAGTTACAACAAACTTAGTTTATAATTAGTTAATCATTTATGTATAATTTAGAATCATTTTAATAACCTCAAAGTTATATTTTCTATTCAATTTAGTACATTTAAAATACATAACCATTTGTAAAAATGTCAAACTAATCAAACCTTACGAGGTTTGATTAGTTTGATTATCTCTTATACGCAATATAATAAAACTTTGAATCTTAAATTTGGTAATCTTCTTAGCAAACATTGATTGACGATTTTTCCATTACCATTGTAATTCGATTGATGATATAGATTTCGACTACGTTCGAGTTTTATGCAATCGGCACATTTCCTTGCGACATTTGCAGCCACCACATTTCATAAATTGTTTCTAAATATAATTTGGCATTGAATTTATTTAAGTCGAATGCCATATGTAATAATTTATCAGTTTATTACAAAATTTGTTGCGATTTAATAGTGCATATAATCTAAATAGATTTAGTTTTAAGTTTTACTCCTACAGTTAAATCTTTTTATTGAAAATAGAACTAATTCAAGTAATATATTATACAAAACCAGTATACGTGTAAATAATATGTGCAAGAATAACATTGGAATTTAATTTAAATGAATCGAACAAAAAAAAAATAACTTTAAGACCCAATTCACTAGTCAATAGGTCCTTAGCCAAAGTAACAAATTCATGATTCTTACTTTTTTATGTTAAAAGCTACCTCTTAGTTTAATTAACAACATGCAATAAACAAATTACAAATTTACATGTGTAAATGTTAATTTTTTTTTTGCCAAAATAAAAGGGCCTGTTCGGCCTATTTTCCTGTATGGTTGAAACTTTGGGAGCCTCTCCTGAAAATATATCAATTTGAACATTAGCCCTTATTCGTAGTAATAAAAAAAATTACATCAACAACCTCATAAAATAAGTTTCCGCATAAATATCATACCTTGAGCTTTAACAGCCTTAAGCTAATTGTCCACATAAAGCTTAGTTAATAATTGTCCATATCACGTATTCAGTAAGTTATCGTCGTGTTGGGAAACATGTAACGAAACATGTTTTGCGATTACCTTATAAACGTAACTGTCACGCCCGTAATTGTGATGGCGATTAAAGTTTTGCGGTAAATTTACTGCTATACAACTACATCGAAACGACATGCTCGTTGTACTATATTTAGATGAAAACACCTTTGAAGGATTAAAACTTCGTGAACAATATTCAGATATTTTTAACTAATTTTTGTCTAAAAAGATGTTTAAATTTGTGTTCTGAAATTGCACATTTTGTTCTAAATTCAATCTTAAAATCTCCCCTTACTGAAGAAAAAAAAAACGAATAAAACATATTACGGACACTATCTGCTGTCTGATTTAACAGTTTCTTCGGGTAAATTTCTCCTGCTGCATCTAATTTGCACTAAGGGTGTCCATTAGTGGACATTGAATGAATGTGACAGTAAGCAAAAAAATGTATCCAAGAAATTATTAAGAAATTAGTTTTGTACTTTTACGTATTCCGCGGTACCTAATTTCGGTTTATCATAACTTGGAATGCATACAATGAGACCTTGCAGATCACTCCTTTCTCCATAAAGACTCCATAAAGCACAAGTCGGTCAACGCCAGCGATTAAGAGAAAGGCTACCTAATAAGATGAATTAAGAAGGCTTGTCAGGCACGTACAAAATTACAAGGCGTTTCCCACACGACATGCCGAACTTAAGGCCCAATTTGTTTATTGAGTCGTGCATGTGAAATGATTAATTTCCACTTTAAAGAAATCTGTAATTGTAAATACCGTATTATGTGAAAATCGGTAATTTTAGAACTAAGAGGACAAAGGATACTTTTTGTCCTGTTTGCTTATAAAAAAAAATTCTGGTTGACTTTTTCTAATTATGATTTTTTTAACTCATATTTTGTTAGGAAAATTATATTCAAACGTTTACAAATTATTTAAACGTTATAAAAAATTCAATTTGTTGAATTTAAACTTTAACGAGCTGTGCATTCAAAGCAGGATCAATAATTCTAATGACCACCTACTTTAAACCTGTCAAGTTATTCCCACGTTACCAAATAACGGTGGGTTTTCGCTGTCATCTCAAGGTTCCTCCCGATCCTCATTTTTCATAATACACGATTAAAAACATATTGTAACCCTTTACATTCACTTTGAAAAAAAAATACAGTAAAAATGTCCTCTTATAAGTGTACCTTATGTTTCTGAGACCAAAATCCCTGTTATTATTTTTGACAAAACAAAGATAAGAATATGTTTAAAACGGGGATTTTGGTCTCAGAAACCCACGGTTAATCAAATAATTTCTACAATAGCAAAAAAATCATCCATTTATTTCAAATCATCAAATTTCAAACGTCATCAAATTTATGCTCTTTTCCAAAAAAATCAAAATTATTTTTTTAAACATCTATTTTAACAACAAGAACTGTCTAAGGCTCGGAATTTATTAACACCTTTTTCGCAATACATCTAATTTTTTACACTGAATTTTATGTAGGGGGCAGGAAATTAGACTTCAATGCAGGTATAATTTAAGGCTTTACACGACGAGCCGTATAAGGCTTGTTGTTCGGACCTTGTACGGGCGGTAGCGAGGTGACATCATTGACTTTAAGTCAGATTATTGAAACCACGCGTAGGCTGAACGCAGTGATATAATATTTGGCTAGGGCTTTTTTTTATTCTGTAATCATTTTTGTACCTCATTGGCACAACAACGTTAACTTCACAGCTGCTATTGTACAAGAATGTTTAACGCCTTAAACTCTAAAAATAACATTTCATTGCCCATTACTTTGTTTTCATGTATTCCAGTTAGATTATTAAACGCCCGCGCTCAAATGCCTAGTTAATGACGCGTAATATATACTCGTCAGTTTCGAATGTCTCGTTAAATTCTATTTCTGTTAATATTTTAAACAAATTATAATGAAAAAGTTCAAATTTTGCATATTATATTATATGTATTACTCCGCCAAAAAATAATGTAACCTTACTCGTGGTCTAACGCATAAATAGTATTTTTTATAAAAGGTCACGTATATTAAATATGGATTATTGCTAATTTTTCAATTAATTTAATTTTTTTAATGTTTCAAAATAGCAACCCAAATGTTGTATAATGTTACTAATATTATAAATGCAAATGTTTAGATGGATGGATGTTTGAAGATATCTCCGGACCGGGTCAACGGATCTTGAAGAAATTTGGATGTAGAACATAGGCTACATATTAAGTTTTTTATAATACTGCGTGGATAGTGTCGCTGGCGGCAGCTACTTTATTATACACTAGCTTTTACCCGCGACTCCGTCCGCGCGGAATAAAAAAAAAAAAAAAGAAAACGGGGTAAAAATTATCCTATGTCCTATTCCTGGTTCTAAGCTACCTGCACACCAATTTTCAGTCAAATCGATTCAGCCGTTCTTGAGTTATAAATGGTGTAACTAACACAACTTTCTTTTATATATATAGATTAAAAAGTATATTTATTTCATAAAGAAATGTGTTTTATCGGAAAACTCAGAGCAATTCAGTAAAACAGATTTATCTTTTATATGGTTGTAATTTTAACTCGTATCATAATTCATCTCGTAAAATATCAGAAGAGGGTTTAATGTGAGAATAAATGTAAACAAATGGAACAACTTTGTAATGTTCTGTGCAATAATCTGGGTTTCGGACCCGCCCGTTTCTTTAATGCATCTCATTTGCGTTCGATTCGTTTATTGTCCGTGCAAAATGTTCAACGAATAAACAATATTATTTTGTATGTGAATATTAAACTGGCCTTGGTTTATTTTAATTTTAAACAGAGACTGCGCTGTGCTTTGAATTTTAATGGTATGTTTGACATATTTAATACCTACTGGTACAAGGTAGAATTTTATGAATGCAAGTTTGATAACGTTTTAAACGTAATCCGGGTAACAAATAGAAAACATCGTATGTCTTCATAAAGCTAAGGCTCTTCTTACACAACGTAACGTAAATCGTCGAAATTAATATTATATGGTTGCTTCGCCAGAATCGCGTATCTCGCGCTACTTACACATTGAATCGTCGACGCGAATTGTCTATTCAGTCAGCAAAGGAATAGCGACTACATGTCAACTGTATAGATTTGCTTGGCCATCTTGAAAATTACAGCGACTTTTCTCACGACCATCTCGGCAAACAGATTACACAAGCGGTCACCTTAATCCGCCTAAATAGCGAAGCGACCGCTGCCCAAAGACAACCGCAATTGTATATGCGTTGCCTACCTTTAATCGACATAGAAGTGGACGCACAGTAAGAGGATATTTCCTTTACCTTATCCTTCCTCCGTCAAATCCACTTCCCCTTTCCATCCTTTCCTTATAAGAAAAGGGTGTGAAGAGAACGTGGAAAAAATCCGCCCGTGGACGAAACGCAGAATTGCTTCCACTTGACGCCTGTCTTCTGTGTGGTCGTGGTATTGCACCAGTCGAGCCGGCACATTCGTGCGCCCAACAAATATTGTTGTTGCGGGATCTATCACTGTTAAATACATAGTATATCTATAATTGTATTTTTGTATCCGGCCGTCGTCTAACAATACGATGAGTAATGCCTAATAGATGTTACAATGCAACAATGAAAAACTATGCCAAGGTCCTTACTTACAAGCATATGCAGTATGCACCAGTGTACCTGTGTGAAAATGCTTGTTGAAATATATTACAATTAATTTTAAATAAATTATTCAGTTAGAATAACAGAATTTAAATCAAGAGTCATTGTTTTTATTGTTGTATACTTCCACTACTAAATAATACTAAAATTATTTATATATCGTAACTAAGGTTTCACGAAACATTGTTGTGCTGCTCGGAAAGTGTTGCGAAGCTGCTGTTTTCTGTTTTAATATGCTTCTATTTTTATAGCTTTTAATATTTCAAAGACACATTTGTTCCAATGATTTACTTACACATATATACATAACATGCCTCTTACTATCTAGCTGTCTAGTTCCAACTGATTGACATCTCGTACGCCTATCATCTGACGTGCGCAGTTAGCCGAAACGCTCGGACATTCCACAGTTTAATTGCAAGCGAACGAAGTTGCAGACGTCAGCTAGTATTATTTAAAAATAAAATCGAGAAACTTCATTAAAATACATGACATTTTAACGTATTTAGTTTTAATGACATATTTTAGTTTTTATGTGTTATATTTCAACTAAATCCATGTTTATTGCTAATATTTATATCATTTAAAATTATTTTTCAAACAAATCTAGAAATGGACAATGAAGTCATGTAGTTTCACCATAACAATGAAGTAGATTGTAGTTTTAAAATGATTTTAATGAAATTATGTTTTGTTAAATTCATTTTGGTATATAAATAAATGGTCACATAATGAATAAACTTGTTTCAACTATTTTATATTAAACATGTGACAGAATTTATGACCTGACTAGGTAATTTTGAAATCCAACAACACGTTCAAAAATGATAACTGTCAAGTGCATAATTAAAATCTAAATAAGTATCCGAGTTTGAGATTATAGATACCTCCATAATTATCTTACCAAATAAAAAATAATAGTTTCACCTAAATTAAATTTTTGTTCCTAAAAAAAGCTGACGCTAAATTCCTGGACAGATTTCTAAAAGTTCTATTTCATTTGTTTTGTTTGTGTTATGTTCCTTTAGTGACATGTTTGTTGCAGGTCAATTTTAGTTGACAAACATAGCAAATGAACATTCCGACATATTGACAAACAATGACATGCAATCATAAGTGAAACTAATTTGTGTGGCCAATACGAGAATTTATTCTGATTGCACATAAAAGGAGCGTACAAAAAGAATAGAAAATTTAAAACATGTTTTATGTGAATGTTTTCGCAATGCGAACATGTTATTGGTTACAAAGTCCCCTCGCTGTGACTGCTGTTAATAAACTGAAAATATTCTTAATGTACTTTCATCGTTCATTCATAGTTTCTAAAAGAACAAAACAAATATTTAGTTGGTATATGTACCAAATCTATATATATAAAAGAAAGTCGTGTTAGTTACACTATTTATAACTCAAGAACGGCTGAATCGATTTGACTGAAAATTGGTGGGCAGGTAGCTTAGAACCAGGAAACGGACATAGGATAATTTTTACCCCGTTTTCTATTTTTAATTCCGCGCGGACGGAGTCGCGGGTAAAAGCTAGTAAATGTACATTTCGATTATAAATACAAAAGTTTAAATGAATGAGTGGATCGATGTTAATACGCGTATCCCCTGAACAGATAATCTGATCTCGCTGAAAAACTTACTGAATATAGTATGGAATAAAACAGACATATACTTATTTATTTTTATTATTTCGTTCAGACAGAGTCGCAGACAAAGGCTAGCTATAAAATAAAAATATTTATTAAATAAAATATGAATGTTGGCAAAACTTCTAAAATTAATTCCGTGCCTTATGTTGTGTATATTTGTGGGGTCGCTGTCATTTATCATACTGCCAATCTTTTCGATTAACAGTTATAAACGCATGGATATTATTAAATAACCGTGTGTTTTTATACATGTGTTGAGGCAGTGGAAACTGATAGGTATTCCAGTGAAATAACGCACTTCAATAGTATCGTTAGCCGGCTTCTGCAAGGTCAAACATGCGTGCGCCGTTTGCCGTCAACGTTCATTACGTGCCCCAATCCGAAGGTTTTCGATCGTTACTGTTCATTGCTTATTTTAATTGTTTGATGCGCTGATTTACTTGTACTCGAACAGTAATGTATTTGTGAAACTATATTAGATGAATAGTAGTAGTAGTAAAAACATTTCCATGACTGATATAAAAAGCTTTAAGTACTACATTTGTAGCGAAAACTTGAGATAAAAATGATTGGAGATATCCTAATTACGTCTCTCTTAAAATGAAGTCTTTCCTAAAGATATTACGTATTATACGAATTAAAAAATTGGAATGAATTTTTCGCGTAAAACAAAAAAACAGTGTATTTCAAATCTTAAGCTATGGAAGCAAAACCAAGACTCTAATCTTCAAGTAAATCTCTTCAAGACGCGAGCAGCGCGGACCGGTTCTGAAGGACATTTTTTGATGTAAACGACACAACGTTTGACCTACAAGACCAGTTCTGAATGAAGAAAACTAACATTACACATGTTTTAAATTTATTCAATGTAAATAACATATTTAATACAACACTTTCACACCTACAAAAAAATTCAAAAAACATTTATACTGAATTATTAAGTAAATATATACTCACGCCTTTTATCCAAGAAGTCTAGATAACGTCAACGGATTTCCTGACAAAGACCTGGCACAAACTCGCTTTTCCTACAATCATATTGTTCTATAGATGTCAATTACTGCATCGTAAGATTCCACTGTCCTAAGACATACAATATATTGCTATCTTTGTCTATTAAAATAGAACGAGAGGAATAGAAATACACATATGTTCATATTGAGTATAGGAAAATGAAAAAAAAACTGTTAAGTCTCGTTCTGTAATCTTGAACTACAAAAAATATTTATATTAATTTACTAGGTGGCGCCCACGAGTACGTTCGTGCGGAATTAAAAAAAAACTTACTTAGAAGCCTATGTGTTCTTCCAGAATATGTTCCAGGTCTATGCCAAATTTTATCGGGATCCGTTCAGCCGTTCCGGAGATACCTTCTGTCAAACATCCAACCATCCATACATCCAAACACTCGTATTTATAATTTTAGTAACATACTAATGATGCTTTATGTTAATTAGATAGTTTATTTCTTAATTTGATTGCTGCATTAAACATCTGGTGTTTATTATGTACATATCAATTAATAAAAAGTTTCTAAAGATATTTTTCTGTATTTTAAAAAAAAATTAAGTGTTAGACAAAAAAAAATGAAGAAGTATGTTCAAGAAACAGTATAATGCAATAAAAGCAATAAATGCATTTGCATATCGAGTCGAAACTAGATAGAAAAGGCTTCACCATCTCTGGGCCTTTTCCCATTCACTTGTAGTAAACCTTCGCTGTCATATTTTTCGAGATAGCCTAAATTCAGGTAGAATCCATAAAGCTTCCAGCTTCCATAACACGGACATTCGTAAGAACGTTTTTGTAACGTAATCGACAAAATTTGTTAGAGGTAAAAGCACAACGACTTCGCTGGATCGGCAACTTAGAAAGAATGGATGATTTTCAGGGTGTCATAGGACGACTGAGTGGTCGGCGCCCAGTTGGCCGTCCCAAGTATCGCTGGATGGATGAAGTGAATAAAGATCGGAAGCTTCAGGTCTGTGTCCGGGTCGGGACGTCGCGGGATCATAAAAATTGGAGACTTTTTTTGTCGGAGGCCAAGGCCCACTTCGGATCACTGCGTCACCCTAGTTCTGCGTGTGGCAAATATTCGTGCTAAGCCATCAGATCTTTACTATATGTAAAACTATATTTCTCCAATCTCTGCGTTTTTCCTACAACTAGGTTCATCTTTAATGGTACCTACATCGATTAGTGCGAATAACTTCACGCATTAATATCACCATTATGAAGTTTACGCAGTTTGATGTGTAATGGTTAAGAAACAACGGGTATCGATGTTAATCTCGTGGCATGTGTTGCAACAATTTGTTTAACTTACATTCAGACTGTTACAAGTGATCCGATCTCAGCTATAGTCATGGTTTAAGACATAAGCGACAGCGTAAAATGTAGAAAAATTTCTATTAATAAAATACAGACCCAAAGTTAGAATACAGTTTAGAATTTTCCGACGCTTTATAATAGAAATGCCTATAAAAATGTTTATGGTACAGTCTGAGTATTTTTATGAAAGTTATTATTTCAGAAAGTATTTTAGGTATTTTAGGGTAAGGTATAGGAGCATCAACCTGTGGCTTTAAAAGTTATTTACCGTTTGTTATTTAATAATATGAATTTTATTAACATTCGTAAACTTTAACGTACGTAACAAGAAAACTACATGCAAACGATTTCTTATAAATAACAAAATTATATCCAATGCCTTATAACTTGTACTGTAGCATGTCACCAAGTAACGGCCGATCCCAAGCGTCGCTACATGTAGGTGATGACTGGAGCGCGATTGACAGCTTTATAGTGGTTTCAACTATTACGATTTGCGGTAATTCCAATATAAGATACATAGCGATGTCGTGCCCACAAATATCTGCTTTCGACATCCTTATGCCATGACTGGATACAGCACGGAGATTATGTTATTATGTTTTTGTAAGTTATATGTGTTTTGAGTTCACATATTCTAATAGACATCATTATTAAAGGCTCTACGCGTAGGTTAGCCTTGGGTCTGGTCTAATTTTATCCTGGTTTACTTTAGCCTTTTTATTTCGCATTCTTATATACACGGTCTAATTTTGTTTCGTCTTTACGTAGTAAGTTGTCTAGTTCAATTGTCTATAAAATAATTTGTTGTTACAGGTAATACTGGCGATAACATTAAAGGATAACAAGTCTGTAAGTTTTTAACGTTAAGTACACTAAAATTTTCATACTAATTTGTACATAATTAACGATACGAAGGTGATTTTCACAAATATTCGTGCTAGGGTGCTAGGCTTACAAGTAACAACTAGGACAAAATCATTATGAATTGTCATAATGATAGTCAAACAAGTCAAACAAGGACATGACATCTCCTGTACAGAGGGGATCTTGTGACATTTTTCCACGTTGAGGGCGCTATTGAACAGTCATAATTTAGTTTGACTTATACCCACGAGTTACGATAGCCTTGTGGGTCTATACCAAGAAATCCTTCACCATTATAAGAAAATTAACAAAGCATAAATATAATTGTTGTCAATAAACAAATTATTATAACAGGTTGTCAATAATTGAGTGCTCTAATTATTATTAACTTATCAATACAACGACAGCTAAAACCGACATCATAATGGTAGACATCGTTAAACGTTTAATGGCAGCGTAAACACGAATTAAGCGCGGGAACTAAACAATCCGAAATGTGTGAAGCATGTTATTTTAATAAGGTACAAAGTGAAAAAGAAATTAACTAAAGACCGCTATGCACGCTTGACAAACAACGGCGAATAGCAAACTCCAAACAACAAACATGAACGTGTGGATTTGGTGTTCGCTGTTTGTACCAAATGATCGGCGTCTCTACGATTTTTCTACATAAATCAAAGGACGTACGACAAACTTGGGGATGCCTGTTTGTGTTGGGTGTTTGTCACTTGTTTAATGATAGAGTCTGTATGCAGCAAACACCAAACGTCTAGAGCGGCTATAAGACATATCAATTATACATTTAGTATTTCAATAGAGTTTGAGACTTTAGTGATGTACAATTCATAATTGTGTAAGTACTTGTCGCATTGGTGCATTAAACAGCAAAAGAATGGAACAATTCGGATAGTGAAATACATATAAAGTACAAGTAATCTTTTCAAAAAATATCTTGGCGGCCCAAGGTCATCGGCGCGCTGCGTATTGCTTTCCTCCCGCATCCCGCTTCACCTAAAATATTCTGCGCAACGACACGCGCGAAGTCAAGAGTCGCCAAGATATCACTTTCGAGTTACATTCGAGTTAACAAACAAAAATCTATAATTTTAGAGATCATATAACTAGTATGACCCTAATTTATAATATTAACCCGACGATTCATCATAGTTATATAAAGTACAGTGAACATCCTCTTGTTGCTTTGAGTACAATCGTTTGAGGTAATCGCGATCTCTGGCTCAGTTACCATTCGGACCGTGACCGTTTGAATTAGATGGTGCAGAGTAGCTTTACAAGTCATAGAATTAAATTCCCTACCCGCTTTGTAAACATAAGAAAAGCTAAGCCTGTAAAAATTTAATAAAAAATGGGTAGGAAATAAACGTCCTCGACTGTACAGATGGTCTATGACTGTTAACTTTATGTTTACTTCACGATTAACATTAAGCTGATACGATACAGAGAAAGTACACGAAATAACTATTTAATTTATTTTAATACATTGTTCGTGTATAGAATTCATTAAACTTCACTAGGATTTAAAGTAGATATGATATTATAAATAGAATTAATTGAAAGTATAGATTTCCTAATACATATTTTAGATATAAAGCTCAAAACTTAAATAACTGCATAGCACAGTCTACTGACACTCCGACAAATTAGTAAAGTTAATAAAAACGTATGCCACAAACCACTAATTAAAAAAAAAAACCTTTACTCATCAAAACTACCACCCAAGTAGTCAACCTATCATCTGTCAAAATGACAACTCATGTTCAACATGTCATGAGCGACGTTACCTCGGAGAAATGAAATGCTGTTACAAATGTTTCAATACAAGTCATAAGACGATGTAATCGGTTGTAATATGCGAAGAGAGACAGCAAGTTGGATAGAATTGTTTCATTAATTCAGAAACAACTTTAAGTTGTTTGATTAATTATTTTATTATTTATCAGAAAAATATATTTATTGATATTTCAAAGAGTTTTCATTTCAATTAAGTTTTATTTTTTTTGTAATAAAAACTAAAAACGAGGTATTTAAAAACATTAAATAATTAACATTTTTACACAATAGATTATAAAAACATCATTGAAAAAATGTTATAATTTTTTTTTTAAATAAAAATAATTAAAAACACATTAACAATGTGCTTAAAATATAGAGTAGCTATTTTCGTTTGCAGCATTTAGTTGTCTCCGCACCTTTAGGTTCGGGACAGTTGCAATCATGAGCATCACCAATATTTTTAAACTTCTTTACAATAGTGACAGTTGTTGTATCGGGGGGACAAACGCAATTATAAGTGGTGCATTTAGAAATATCACACAGACAGTCGGCGCAAGAAGTATTAGTGGATTTATTTTCCAAAACTGCCTTTTTTACTTCGTAAGATGTATCATCAGTAAACGCCAAAACCGGTAAACTTTTTTGACAGACACAACTGCAGCCTTCACCATTCGTTTCTTTATTTTCCTCCTCTTTACAGCTGAAATCAAAGTAGGGGGTAATTTTTCTATCGTCAATACAAACGCAAACACACGACGCACCACTGCTAGGAACAAAAACAGATTTAGTTTTAGAGGATCCCTGTTTGCAATCGTTCTCTCAAGTGCAATCGTTGTAACACATTATAGTACCTTTATAGTCGATACCAACGCAAACGAATACTTTACCACGTGTAGGAATACAAACGCAATGTTTTTTGTTACATTTCTTATTGTCACAAGTTTTAGGCGTGGTATCCTCTTGACCGCAGAAACAGTCATCACAAACCTCAATTTTTCCTTTTGCATTTATACCAACGCAAAGATTTTCTTCACCTTCCTGACTGGAGCTACTATCGTAACAATCGCACTCATCACTAGATTTACCACTTTCCTTATCATTTGCGTCACACATGCACACAATAGTTTTATTTATAGGTATACTTACATATCCTTTTTTGGCGAACTTTCTTTATTTGATTCTTTTATCGGATTTTTCTTTTGTAATACACTTGCTGTTGCCGCAGAATTTTTTTTCTTCATTATTGCCAACAGAAACGCAAATACACGTTTTTCCTGCCGTGAGAATATATTTGCATTCAGATTTATTATCCTGACATTTGCTGCTGTCAGTACTGGAACAATGATAGTCGTCATACTTCATAATATTGTTGTCATCTAACCAAACAATGGACTGTTCACCACTTTGTATACAAACCTACCCGTTAATATCGCATTTTATTTGGCAAAAGTAGTTTTTGTTTGCTGGTACCTTGCAGCGCGTCATTTTGTAAATTCAATCTACAAATGAATGATGAATGATGAATCTACAATATACGAATACATTTAAATGTGACATTTCAGAGATGTAAAAATATTAAATAATCAATAATATTGCAGCCTAACTAGAATAAGAAGGAATTAAATTAAAAGAAAATTTAATAGACCATATTACTTCGTTTATTCTTCAAGTAATAATTGTTATGTTTATTTGTATTCATATTTTTGACATTTACATAATTTGACATAACAGATTAAAAAAAAATAGATTAAAGAATTTGATTTCCGTACGTGACAGTTAAGATTTTGAAGAAATCCACAAAATATATTCTAGTTCTGACTCCTAAACCATACGTATGGAACAGTGGTCTCATTTTCACATAACTTTTTTATCCTTCTCTCATATAAGTAGTTGTAACTTCGTCTCAATTGGATTATTCTTCCTCCGGAATACATTTGCAGTCGTCGCATACTTTAATTTCTTCATTATCACCAACACAAACGCAAATGCATGATTTACCTTCCGTGGAAATATATTTGCATTCAGATTTCTTTTCCTGACATTTTATAATATTCTTCTTGTCATCAAGACATAACCAAACATTGGATTGTCCTTCAGTTTGTATACAAACACATCCATTTTTATCGCATTTCATTTGGCAACATTGGTTCTTATTACCTGGGGTCTTGGAGCACAGCATCTTGTAGATTCAATCTAAAAATATGAACATTTAATTAATACTTTTATTTGGTTGTCTTTAAGAATTGGAAGCCGTTTAGATGTGGGACAAAGTTGAGGAATAGACATCTACTGAGCTACCTGTACACATAATATCGTGGAATTCTATTTCTTCTTTAACATTTTAAAGCCCCTCAGATATAGGAAAATTATCCAACTTAATGATAATTGTGGAATTGAATGGAAAAATACTTACATTGTCTTCAAAAGTTAAAGGCACAAACTTTAGTCTTACTCGAGCGCTTTATAATGATACTTATTGTTACAATCTGCCTTTATATTACGATAATATCCTCGTGTCGTGCGCAATGAATACCGAGTGCAAAACAGAGTAGTGTGCCGTGCGCCGTGTCGTGTGCCATGTGGAATTGTTGACAAATACCTTATCGGACATACTTAAGAATTGTCACGTCATTATCTCCGCTGAGATACTGCTGCGTGTTTTATTAGTCTGTGATACTTCAACACGTCTACTCGTGTGTTGAGTTTATCAGTTTTATATTTGTTAGATTTTTATTGTTATATCACATCGATCTAGTGGAAAAAGATTTTATGACGCATTTGTGATCGTCAGTCTGTTACAATTATCTACCGTATATACCTAAAGAAATTCCATTAAAAAAAAATTCTGTAAACGTCAGCTAGAACAATATTTGTTAGACGAATGAGCCGGCTCTCCCAGTGCAATACCATGACCATACAGAAGATAGGAGTGAAGTTGAAGCAATTCCACGTTCCGTCTGATGAGTGTGCGAAACTCTATGTGTTGCGGTCGCCTCGCTATTTCAGCGAATTCAGGTAGCCGCTTAATTGTTTGCCACTTTATAATATAAATGAAAAATTCAGTTTATTTTATTTTTACAAGTCAAAATACGAGGTTAAGGTCAAAAGTTGCCCTACTAGTTATTTTAAAAACCCCATCTTATTTATAGCACGGTCCAGTTTCGCTTAAGTAAGGCTGACGTCACCGCTGAAAGTACCTGCCGAGCAACTTGACATTACCAGCCGGTTGGCTACGAAGCAATAAAGTGACTCATAACGCTTTATTCGGTAAGATGGGAAACCCAGAAGATACCCTAATTAATATGATGTCACCACTGATCTTTATAAACGGTTTGGTTCAAAGCATGTAAATTGTGTTTGCTCCGTTCCGACTTAAACGCGTCTGTTGATGTTAGCGACAGTTAACTATTTTTATTATGTGTTCGAATTCTCATTCTCCCTAAAAACCGCATCCATATCCTTGGTAGCAATTAACGAAACATTTTTGCGACACTAACCTGCCCACAGGTCGAGAGAACGTGGGCGATGAACCGACTCGCCTTGAACGTTGTAGTCACTTCGTACCGGTGACAGTAGCATTAGGAAAGGAATCCAATGATGTAACAGACAACTATAATACTAATTATAATGGTTAAATTATCTAATTTAACTTTTATTTGAATGCCAAAATGAGTTAAGGGTTGTAGGATTAACTGTAATCTTTTATACCTCACTTAGGGATCGTTATGTGACCACTAAATTGGTGGGACTTATGACCACTATAGGAGCACTGATTATAAATCTATGTTAAGGAACGGTTTAAGTTATTGTTTAACAATTCTGAATGCGACTGTTAATTTTTTTATCTAAATGAGAACATTTTATCAAGATTACTTTTATAAGAAATAATCTATTTTTTTTCACATTTTTACACACATATCCGTATTTTAACCACTAAGCATCGAAGTCCTCTATTTTGAAACATTTTTATTCTAAAAACTACTTTTTTAGTTTAAATTAATATTTAAACAGTGTAACACAGGTATTACAGGTAGCCTAGGTCATTGACAGCGAGAGCATGACTAAAATCCAAGCGCTTCTTAAGTAGCCGCGTATGTTACGATAAAAAGATAAATTAGGCCTTTTAGAGAAAGTACTGAATGGTTCGCAATTCATTTGCATGCTAAATAAATGAATTACACAACCGACTTGAAGATTCGTTTAGATAACAGCGATGTTTCAGCATAATTAATCAATGCAATTACGCATGCGGGTAAGTATGTCATCTTTAGTCATCAGCATGCTTACTTGGTCATAACTTATGGCACATCATAAGTTTTATTGCTTCTTTTCTCTATACTAATTTAATTTAACTTAGCTTTATTTTATTTAACTTACTTTACTTTACATTTAAAATAATTTTTTGATGCTGCAGTCAAGTTTGGCAACGTATTATAAATAAATAATAAAAATAAATAATCATGTTTCCGATGTTTCGTCATAAAGACTTAACGTAACGAAGATATTGATTATTTTTTTTTAATTCCAAATCAGTAGCAAAATTAAATCAAAGCCGAACACTGCAAGTACTGAGACGAAGCGGCAATCGACAATCGTCGATCCCTCGGTTACAGTTACGTGTAATGGCACCGGGCAAAAACGTAACTGCCGCTTCCTTGTACGGCTACTGCTTTCAATTAGTGTACTCCTAAGAAACGTTGAATTATGACGTTTGTATGCGTCGAGAAAAACTTGTTGCGCATTCCTTACCCGGTCGTTTTATGTAATGTCCGGAAGTGCAGTTGTGCAGCGACATTGTTTTGTTATGACATAACGGGTGATGTGATATCATAATTGATGTATGACATATTGATATAGTTTTTTGTAATATGTATCTTGTAATATACCACCAATATACTACTATACTGTAATATACTACTGGTCTTCTATTTTTTTTTACAAGAAAAAGGGGCAAACGAGTGGCGGGAACACCGAGGTGATCATCGACGCCCATGGACATCCGCAACACTAGAAGAACTACAGATGCGTTGCCGGTCTATAAGAAAATAGTAAACATATTAAAAAATCAAATATATATCTATTTATCTATTTTTTTAAGACAGAGCTGATTTCTGACTTAATATGTTTGCTAAATAAGCAATAAAGATACAAAAATTATTATTAAACTTGAATATATCACATTGTACATTAAAATATTTTGTTATCACGTTTAATGTTCAAACCTACAGACGGTCACGTGGGCAGTTTGACGCAATCAGTACACCGAACACGTAAATATGAGGCACGAACAATAAACAATAACAGCCAACAAGGGATTAAGGTGCGTTTCCACTAAAGCAAACAAGGATGCAAATCAAATTTATCTTTTTTTTTCAAATCTATTTATTTCTCTGCCATATAGTTGTTTAACAGTCACTATGGCAGTCTCCTAGTGTAGTTTAAGTATAGAAAATCAACAACTAAACGACTGATAAAATAACTATCACATATGTTACTTGAAGCCACTTGGCCTTTATCCAATGGCTAAAAAAGAATTCGGATTTCACTGTCCATTTTTAAAACTTAATCAAACCTAAAACTTCGCTACACTCATAAAGTACGAAGTAAAGCAATAAAGGGGCAAATTATCGATTTAAAATTATCAGTGAAATCGCACCTTAACATTTCAAATGTATGAGATGACCTCGGCACCTTTAAATGACCTTCACGAACCATATTTAGCCTGACGGTTCATTCATGAGGATGTGTAAATATTGATTTGCCATTCATTCATATTCTGGTTTCAAAGAATTTCAACCGTAGGCGTGAACTAACATTGTTAAACATTTGTTTAATGATTATAAAACACTAGCTTTTACCCGCGACTCCGTCCGCGCGGAATAAAAAAATGCACACAAGATAAAAAAGTTCCTATGTCCGTCTCCTAGTTCTAAGCTACCTCCCCATCAATTTTCAGCTAAATCAGTTCGACCGATCTTAAGTTATAAATAGTGTAACTAACACAACTTTCTTATATATATATATATATATAGATTTTATGACAATATTAAGTGTAGCCAGCCTATGTTGCTTAAGGATAATGTAGCATTCGAATAGTGAAAGAATTTTTAACATCGGTGCCTTTAATTTTTTTTTTTTGGTTATTTAGTTGCCAGCAACTTCATCCGCGCGGAATTAAAATTAAATTATTTAATACTAGTGTTGGGGATGCAATGTGGTTCTTGAACTTTTTGAATAAAAATGCTTCTACAATGTGTAAGATGTATAATTTTCAATCACGTTTTACAATGGTTGCAATAAGAAGGGAAAAAAAGTTGCAATTGCGTTACTTTAAAAATGTGCTAATGTCATCTGTCAGTTGTCGTATTATGTCATCTGTCAGTCACAAGTTTCGTTCAACATACCGCCCACCAAAAGGACAGATGGTCCTTTTCTAGCTGTCTAAGTTATACAAACAAAATATGAAATCAACTAATAAATTGAGAGAACGTTAATACAATTAAAAGATCTTAAAGAAAAAATAAATTAATAATTGATAGGCAATGGGCATAAATTGACTGCTGGTCTCTTGACGGTCGAACCATGAGATCCGCTGCTACTCCAAACACTGTAGACTCTGGTTATTCCGTCTCCTCCTCGATGTTTGGCTGTAATTCTACCAAGAGACCACTTTCCTGGCGGTAGAGTGAAATCTTTAATTAGTACAATGTCTCCAATTTTGAATTCTTTCTCTAGCTTCAGCCATTTGGGGCGTTGTTGTAGTCTTGACAGATATTCATTTTGCCAGCGCCGCCAAATATCTTGTACTAATTTCTGTGTGTGTTGCCAACGAGCTAAGGGTGAAATTTTGACGTCCTTGAGGTCTGGTGAAGGCACGACGATTGGAGCTTCACCTATTAAAAAGTGTCCAGGGGTAAGAGGAGTGAGATTATCTGGATCATTGTCATCTATTGGACATAACGGGCGTGAATTTAAGCAAGCTTCTACTTGGCATAAAACGGTTGTCATTTCTTCGTACGTAAGGTGAGTTGAAATTATTCTTTTGAAATGATATTTTATAGACTTGACACCAGCCTCCCACAATCCGCCAAAGTGAGGGCTGTGAGCTGGAATAAAATGCCATTGAGTGCCTTCTGTGGCTAGTTGTTGTGCGATATGACCAGAAAATTGTAGTTTAGCCTCATTCCAGGCATCGGCCAGTTGCTTATCTGCACCAACGAAGTTTCTTCCTTGGTCGCTCCATAAATGACTGCATTTGCCTCTTCGTGAGACGAAACGTCGAAAGGCACCTATGAAGGCTTCGGAAGTGAGATCGCCCACTAATTCTATGTGGATAGCTTTGGTAGCTGTGCATATGAAAATTGCTATGTATGTTTTCGTCGTTCTGTTTCCTCGACCCTTGCACATCAACGTTTGAAAAGGACCGGCAAAATCTACTCCTGAGTTCAGAAAAGGTCTGGATGGCAGCACTCGTTGCTTAGGTAAGTCTCCCATTAATTGCGTTCTTGATATTGCTTTTATTCTTGCACATATTAGACAACGGTGTACGTGTTGTTTAACTTGTGATTTTACTCGTAATATCCAGTATTTTGAACGTAAATAGCACAACATTAATTGTGCGCCGCCATGCAGCGTTTTGGCATGTGCATCTGCTATTAAATATTGAACAAGAAAGTTTGTGTTTCCAATAACTATAGGATGCTTTCTGTTTTGATCTAGGTCTGCGTGTCTGAGACGACCGCCCACCCTGAGAATATTTTCTTCGTCTAAGAAAGGGCTAAGTGACTTTAATTTACTTTTCTTGCTTACTTGCTTTTTATTCTTTAGCTTACTAATATCTGCGTGAAATTCTTCTTCTTGTGCTTTTCTAATACAAAATTTTAATGCTTCTTCTATCTCTTTTACTGTGATTTCTTTTGCATTTGCTTTTATATGTTTTTTTAAAATTTAAAAATCTTTTGCAATATACAATTGTATTGAGTAATTCATTTAAGTTATCAAAATTTTCTAATTGTGATATTAATGTTGTTTCTTCTTTTACAGGTTCATCAGTAATCAGGTAAGTAATTTCAGGTTTGTTTTTATCCCTTAATTTATTTTTCATTTCTAATTGTGTTGGTTCTATATCTTGTTTAATAATTTTAATATCTTTTTCAGATAACCAATTTGGACCATTCCACCACAAATCGCATGTCTTCAGAGCTGACAGCAGCATTCCTCGAGAAGCTGGATCTGCGGGATTGTCTTGTGATTGTACATGGTTCCAGTGGTTGTGGTTGATATTCTCTATGATTTCTATTACACGATTTGCTACAAAAGGTTTCCAGCGGTTGGGATCGCCAGAAAGCCAAGAAATGACAATTGACGAGTCTGACCATGCATACATCTGTGAGGTAGGTATTCTTAGTGCTTCACCAATTTGCTTCATAAGTTTGGATAGTAGCAAGGCTCCACAAAGTTCTAAGCGAGGTAAGGAAATTGTTTTGAGTGGTGCTACTCGTGTCCTTGCAGCAATTAAGTTTGTTTCTATTCTGCCATTTGTTTCAGTTCTAATGTAAACTACTGCAGCATATGCATGTGTTGAAGCATCGCTGAATCCGTGTAATTGTATTTTATCTTTGTTAGTAGTGGTTGTTCCAATCCATCTTTTCACTTTAATATTTTGGACTTTGTCAAAATCAAATCTTAATTGTCGCCATTCTTGTTCTAGTTCTTCACTGACTGTTTCATCCCATGTTAGTTTCTGTAGCCATAGTTTTTGCATTAACATTTTTGCCAAAACAATACTTGGTGCAATCCAGCCAAGCGGATCGAAAAGTTTTTGTATGTCTGATAAGATGCTTCGTTTTGTAATAGACTTTCCGATTTGTGATAGGCTTAGTGAATATTCAAAGCTGTCTGTGTTTAGATTCCATGTTATACCTAATGCTTTTATTGTGCCGTCTAAATTCATATCAATTTTAACATTTGCAGATCTTTTGTTTTCTTCAATGGACTGTAAGAATTGAATGTTGTTGGATGACCATTTTCTTAGTTGGAAGCCTCCCTTTTCTAGAATAGTTGTAATTTCATGAGCTAAAGTTATTGCTTCTTCTGGTGTATCAGCACCTGAGAGAAGATCATCCATGTAGAAATCTTCTATAATTGTTTGTGAAGCAAGTGGATTATGTTTTCCTTCATCATGAGCAACTTGTTGTAAAGTTTTGACAGCCAGATATGGTGCAGAGGCTGTTCCGAACGTTACTCTAAGAAGGCGATATTCTTGCAGGTCTTCGGCTTCATCTGATCTCCAAACAATGCGTTGGTAATCTGTATGCTCTTTGGTGACTAATATTTGTAAGTACATTTTTTGAATATCAGCCATAAAACAAACTTGCTTGGTACGCCATCTTATTAGAAGATATCTTAAGTCTTCTTGTAACTGAGGACCTATAAGCAGATCGTCATTTAATGATATATTGTTTGTGCCCTTACAGGAACCGTCGAATACGACTCGTGTGGGAGTAGTCTCTTTGTCACTACGGACTACTGCATGGTGAGGTAAGTACACTGAGTTCTTTATATTCTTTTCTGTTTCAGAAACCTTTTCTAAGTATCCTTTTGTAATATATTCATTTATAACATTTGTGTAATCTGTTTTTAATTCTGGTAATTTATGAAACTTCTTTTCTAATTGCAGGAATCTTCTTATGGCAATATCTTTAGTGTTTCCTTCTGCAGATATAGGTTTGTTATTTTTAAAAGGTAAGTACACTATATATCTTCCTTCTTTATTTCTTTTTGTAGTTTGTTGATATATTTGTTCACAGAGTTCTTCTTCTTTAGTTAATGATCTTTTGCTGTCCACTTCTACTTCCCACATTGTTTTCAGAATATCTTCAATGTCAACTTGATGATGCATCACGAGGTAAGTATCTTGTGGATTTGTTTGAATCTCTCCAAAAAGTATCCAACCAAGGCTTGTTTTCTGTGCACATGGTGTGCCTGTTGGACCCTTGATGAATTCTTGTTGTAGTATTTGTGCATACTCTTTGACCCCGAGTAACAGGTCAATTGACCCTGGCATGAAATAGTTAGGATCAGCCAGGTTGAGGCCCTTGAGATGTGGCCACGGTTGAGTGTTGATTGTTTTTGCAGGTATCATTGTGGTCAGTTGCTTAGGCATCACATAGGCTTGTATTGGTAAACTAAAGTTGTTATCCCAGCGTGATTTGATAAATAACTGCACCACATGTTTAATTTCTGTTCTTGATGATCCCACACCAATGACGCTTCCCTTCATATGTGTTCTTTGAAGCTTCAATAATTGAGTTGCTTTTTCAGTAATAAATGTAGCTTGAGAGCCTTGATCAATGAGCACTCGCAGCGGTATGATTTGACTAAGCCCTTGTGCTTCTACCAATGCAGTGGCCAGAAGCGCAGTTCCTTGAGTAGTTGTGAGATGGGATGCAATAGTAGTGTCTATTTGTACCGGTTGTTCATCCTCTAGTTTGTGTTGTGAAGCCTGCGGTTGTGGTGAGTAGCTTGTTGAAGCCGCAGTCTCCTGTTCCTTGTTGTTGTGTAGAAGAGAATGATGTCGACGTTTGCAGATTCTACATGAGACGGGTAATGTACATCTTGATGCAGAATGTCCCGGTATAAGACAATTGTAACATAGCTTCTTTGATAATACATATTGGCTTCTTTCACTTTGACTCATACTTGTAAATTTCTTGCAATGACACAATGTGTGATTTTCATAACACATTATGCATGTTTTGTTTGTTGTACTGGGTGCGGAAACATGATATACTCTCTGTTTGATGGGTTTCATGTCTTTTACAGAATTTGTAAGTTCTAATGTTCTGAATCTTGAATTTAAAAACTTTTGTAAATCCATCCATGATGGTAATAATGATGAATCCTCCTTGTATGAATATTCTTCCCAACCTTTGTGTGTGTCCGGGTCTAATTTTTGTATAACCAAATAAATTATAACTGGATCCCAAGAAGATGTTGATATTTGCATATTCTCTAAATTATTCAAACATTCTAGTGTAGTGTCTAATATGGATTTCAATTGACAAGCGGTAGGAGACATTATTCTTTTTTGGTTAAAAAGTTTCTTCATGATTGAATTTAATATAATTTTTTTATTTCCATATCTATTCTTCAGCATTTTCCATGCATGACCATAGTTATCATTTGTAATTTGTATGTGTGTTAATAGTGATTCAGCTTCAGCGGTGACACTTGACTTCAAGTAATGCAACTTTTCAACATCACTCAATGCTTCATTGTTGTGCACCAATGATACATATATATCATGGAATGAAGGCCAGGACTGATAGTCTCCGTTGAAAGTTGGTAATTTTATTTTTGGTAATTGTGCAAAGTCATTGCGTGCGTGTAACGCCATATTTGTTTTTTCGCTAGCTTCACTTGACAACTTATTTAATAAATCTTTTAATTCGCTGTCTATAGATATAAATAAATCTTCAACAATAAAGTACTCGTCATTAGTAAAATACGGCAATGTTTCCTTTTGTTCTTTTGTCGTAATTTTAACAAGTTCGTGATGTGCGTTCTTGAATGTTTCCCAGTAATCACTTGTTAATTTTAATCGGGAACCAATATATCCAGGCGTTAATCGTGACTTTGGACATTTCTTGATGTTAGATTGTGTTTTTTTTATCAAACACGCCGTGTCTTCCAATATAGCTACGATTTGCGTCGCAGACGACATCTTGATTTTCACAAAAAAACTTCGTAATCAAAGTACTTGATGATGTTATATCTTGCAATTTGCTGATATTCGGCTCGAGTTGGGACCAAATGTTGGGGATGCAATGTGGTTCTTGAACTTTTTGAATAAAAATGCTTCTACAATGTGTAAGATGTATAATTTTCAATCACGTTTTACAATGGTTGCAATAAGAAGGGAAAAAAAGTTGCAATTGCGTTACTTTAAAAATGTGCTAATGTCATCTGTCAGTTGTCGTATTATGTCATCTGTCAGTCACAAGTTTCGTTCAACAACTAGTTATCGCCCGCGACACCGTCAGCGCGGAATTTAAAAAAAAAATTAGCCTATGTTTTCTTCCAGAAAATGTTCTTTCAATGATTTCCTCTTGATCTTTGTATGCATGTTCCAAATAAAGATCAAGAGGATTTATAATATTAATAAGATAGCCCCTTGCCACCTTGTAGCTTCCCAATAGAGACAGAATTTTACAAATCGGTTCCATAGTTTCGGTGCCTATTCTTTATAATTTGATATTTTATGACCTTAAAATACAGCTTAAAAATTATAACTCCAATTCAAAACATAGGTCAATTAGTGTGCTATTATAATTTTATGAATAAGCATATTATACACATTATATTATATGTTTAAATGTACAAAAATAACAGCAAACACTGATCGTATCAACGTGTTTTGTTGGCACGCTTATCGTGGGAGATGTCTTAACGCTCAACAATCAACCGTGGGAATTTGTTATCAAAAAATGCGAATAAAACAAGCATAACATAGTCGTTGTTTGTCTGTACTTAGTAGAAAAAGATACAGAGGTTTGTCACAAAAAAAAAACGGGAAAAACTGTGACGTGCTGGAAGTTTCAGTCTATTCCTCTTCAACTTCTACGGCTTTTTCCAGTAAGATATGGATAGGAAAGAGACATTGATTTGCCAGAGAAGAGGATGTATGGAAAAGGAGACATTTCAGTGAGTCTTCTATACCAATAAAGAGGAAAGATCTGATTGTTTGTCTGTTTGCATAGAATACATTCCAAAAGTACTGAACCGATTTGAAAATCTTTCACTTGAGAAGCGACACAATCTAGGCTATCTAATAAGTTATATTGCGGGCAACAGCTAATATAAATAAAACTGTATGTGAGTATTTTTATCCTCTTTTTTTTAGACTAAGCTAAGTTTAGTTTTTTAAAGTTGAAGTTTAAGTTTCGCGGTTAAGCAACGTACGTACAATGACTGATGACACTGAACAGAGTTAAGCGTTGTGATCCGCGTTGTAACGACCTCTGCCTGTACTCGTAGGTCGAGTCGTGAGGTCGTGCGATGAAAGTAAGATTGTACCGTTCCCATCCCGCGCTGTCACTAAGCACGCCCTACTAATATCGAATTTATGAGTCATAATCATTCAGAAGTATTCTCTCACACATTTTATATAAACAGAAGCTTTGCCTGCAGCTCTGCCTTTTTCATGTATATGTAAGAAGGAGGTTTTATAGTGTACGTTACATAATACTACAGTCATCTCGTGTATCAACGTTTTTCGTAAACATATCTTTAAAATACTGTCAACGTTTAAAATAATTACTTGTAATTACTACCAACTAATTTTGTAATTTGAATATATTTTCATTTCCATCAAGAGCGTGCATTCGTTGCATACAACGTGTCGTGTCTTTGCCAACCTAACGGATGCCTGTCATCTCAAGAAATAGTCGTTTATTTAAACGCATGCGTTTAGCATACTACATGTTTATTGAGGATACCAAACCAGATAAATGGTACTCCGAGTTCAAAACAATTTTAAAACACCAATAGACTGATGGCTTGTAGTTGATCGAACGATTGGTTGATTCACCACATACTTCCTTATTCATAGTTCTTAAATGATCACTATGACAAATCTTTAGTGTAGATTTCGTTTGAGAAAGGATATTTTAACTAAAAGACAGAAAAATGAACTACTATCTAAGACAGAAAGACTATCTATATATATAAAAGAAAGTCGTGTTAGTTACACTATTTATAACTCAAGATCGGTCGAACTGATTTAGCTGATAGTTGATAGGGGGGTAGCTTAGAACTAGGAGACGGAAATAGGAACTTTTTTTATCTTGTGTGCATTTTTTTTTATTCCGTTTGGACGGAGTCGCGGCTAAAAGCTAGTTATTTAATAAGTTAAAACTCACTGAGTAGGTATACTTCACTTCGATTATAAACAGCATACCAAGGACTTTGTCCACTAAAACAAAGAAAACCTCACTCCTTAACTTATAAAATAAAAAAGGTAGAAAGAACCTAATTGTCACACTCTATCTATTACTAATCGATTTATCGTTTGTAATATGCAACTGTTGGATAACAATTTATCGATTTAATATTCAATTAATCGATTAAGTATTCGATATCGCATGCCAGTGTCGCACCGGTTGTGGCCTGCACTCGGCGACACTATCATCGAGCCGCGTTGTTTGGAAATCGAAAGTGCTCGACATGTTGCATGTACATTTAGCGACAAAAGTGTTACGTTTATTTTTATTTTTTTTACTTTTAGGAATAAAATTTATTGCGCTATTATTTTTCATAGTGTAAGTGAAATGTAATTAATAAGAATCAGAAAATAAATTAAAACGATTCTTTTTTCTCTATAAATAATATTCAATCTTCGAGGAATTATTTTATTTTGGTTATGTCCAAACCTAATATAATGTATTATTATTTTAATTAAACCAGACCTATATTTCAGTCGTGTGAAAGACTAAAATAAACTTGAAAGCAATCTTTATTTAAATGCCTTCTATATTTCATCTAATTAATCATCTAGTATAAAATAATCCAGAGAACATTATCGACACGACTGTACCACAGCCGTTTATGGAATTCTCTCATAAAGCTGCGGTATGTTGAGTTCTGTTTTGCATAACTTATCCGATTGTACTAATAATTGTGAAGTGAACGGGAGCAAGCTTACAGCGCGCAAGCAGTTTTGTTCATAAGTATACCTTACGATTTAACTATTCATGCAAGTACAAATTATTTTAAGTTATTTACCAAAAGAACCTAGAAATTTGGCTAAATTAAAAAAAAATAAGAATAATGCAAAACCCACACAGGGCATTCCAGTATGTTTAACATTTTTTGTATTGCAATCAAGTGCTGGATTCGGTAGCTGGAATGGAATTATATAAACTGGACATTACATATTACCAACATACAAAAATACAATACCGTCTTAATAATTATTAGATTATTTCGTTTTAATAAGACCCAGTGAAAGTATTCTCCAGACGAGCGTCTGTCGGTTTGTACTGCAAGGCACAACCAACGAACCGGTACATTACGTAGTACCCCACAATTATATTACAATATTAAAACGATAATGTCGGACTTCGTCCATATTAATAATTTACAAAGTCTAAAATACTGTAACCTATTTACGAAACAAGATTTTATTATTCTCACGAAACAATACTAGGTCTAGCACGAGTATAAGTGACAATTGTCTTCGTATAGATGTTTGGTGTAATTTACGCCCGATAGAGGGCGCTGCACTTTTTATACAAATTTTGTTAATAACGTTGCGATGACAATTGTTCCAAATATTCGTGATAGGCCCATAGATCAATGTTAATCTTGATCATCAGCTCACTTTACGTCCTCACTGAGGGGCTCGGAACCTACCTCAAGTTAGGAGTGACTAGGCCATAGGTCATTGTTAATAAGTGTATAGAAATTTAAATATAAAGAAAACAATAGAAGAACATATTATTTCTCATCACACCACGTAACGTGAAAATTATACAATTTATTTTAACTAAAGGTGACCTTACCTTATGTAATAAAATGATAATAATTATCTTACTTCTTACCGATGTTATAAATGCGAAAGTTTACATGGATGAAATGATTGTATCTCCTGAACGTCTTAACTTAACGGATCTCTATGTTTGACATAGATGTAGAACATAATCTGGAGGATCACATAAGCTAATAATTAAGGTTTTTTTTCTACTCGACGATGTCGTGGATAAAAGCTTATATATTCTGTGCTTGTCTATAAAATCGATAATTATTTTACATATACAAGTATATTTTTTTCATCAATAGAAAATTATATATATCCGAGTTTCTCGCGATATAAAAGTAAATGCCTAGCGAATTATTCTAACAAATAGCTTACCTAAAGTTGGTGGACTAGTAACTTAATATTATTACTTTCACTTGAAGTATAAGTTATGGTTTTATTGCGTTAACTACGAGTATGATGCAAAAGGAAAAATGTTTTTAAAACATGAAACACGACACAATTATCAATATATTTTTTCTATTCCGCACAAGAAGTGAAGCTGTCCTCTATGTTTCTACTTTTAAATAAAACATAATTTAAAAAAAATTACCTTTCAAAATCCTTTAAGCATTGTGATGCTTAAAAATTAACCTTTTAGCAACCCAATGGAAAACAATTGTCTCTTTGCTGCTAATTTTTAAGAGAGAAGAGAGAGTAAGAAGAGATAGCCTGTAAATTTAGTTAACTAACCCACTGCAAATGTTATCAGTCTTATAATCACCCCAACATATTTCACTCAGTCCGATAGCGACACATGGCGGCTGCGGGCAGAGGGTTAAATTAACCGTAACCAGTAAGGGTGAGTACACACTATTAAGATAAACTCTATATGTGTATAAATATATATATAGTTATTATTTTTGGTATAGTCAATAACTACACTCGCGAGCAACCAAATCGACTCACCCCTTGACGGCGCCCTTATGCATTGATTTTACTAAAACGACAAATGTCAATTGTAAATATGATATGTCATTCGAAAGCTGAAGATGTCAGCTTTAATTTGATGTCATTTTTATTGAAATCCATTAATTATTTCTTAAGTTAATGACGTCTGAACGTAACAGTAGGAAAAATCGGAATTTATGAAAAGGGCCTAGGTCTCGTACTTTGGAAATTACACAAAAATTGGTAGAAATTAAAAAAAAATTATATTAAATCAATATTTTGTATTGCCCCCTCTAGCCTTTATTACAGCCTGCAGTCTGTTTTTCATTGAAATGATCAATTTTTTTACAATCTCTTGAGGAGTGCCATTCCACTCCTCTAACAATGCTGACTTTAGATTATCTACGCTCGAAGGGACTGGATTCCTGGCTCGAACCCTTCGTTTAAGTTCGTCCCATAAGTGCTCGATGGGATTCATATCCGGGATGAGCGCAGGCCAGTCCATCGTGAGCAATTCGACCTCTTCAAGAAATTGCCGAGTGACTCGTGCCGTGTGACAGCGGGCATTGTCGTGCATTAACACGAAGTCTTCGCCGACAAACCCTGCGTAGGGCACAACATGACTCAGTAGGATGTCGGTGATGTACCGATTAGCTGTTAGCCCGCCTCCTCGGCCACCCCCAGGCATGAAAACAAGCTCAGTTTTTCCCTCTAAGGAAATACCAGCCCACATCATGCAGGCACCGCCGCCATACGCCACTGTTTCAGCAAAACAGCATTGGGAAAAACGTTCCGCCGGACGCCTGTAGACTCGGCTTCTCCTGTCACTGCCATGCAAACACATTCTGCACTCATCAGTAAACAGTACCGACCGCCAATGCGTAATGCTCCAATTGAGATGTTCTCGAGCAAATTGAAGGCGCGCTTGACGGTGGCCTGCAGTGAATTTGGGGCCCGTCGCAGGCCTTTTTGGCCTCAAATTGGCTTCCTTCAAGCGTCTTCTCACCGTCCATTCACTTACAGCCACCCCTCGTGTATATCTCAATTCCTGTTGCACAACAACACCCGTGAGGTGTCGATTGCGCAGCGAGGTTGAGACAATGAAACAGTCGTCTCTCTCTGAAGTGCACCGGTGGCGGCTCGTTCTTGGTCTCCGATTAAAGGCACCAGTCTCTTGGAACCGTTTGTATACTCGGGACACTGCAGACTGGCTCAATTGGAGCTGGGCAGCGACTGCTCGCTGAATTAACCCTTGTTGCAACAAGGCAACAACTTGAGCTGCTTTTTCTGGCGTGGTATCCATGGTTTCCCTAAAACTTTTAATGCAATTTACTGAGATGTGTACCGGTCAACTTGTGATAAGCGACTGATAAGGTAAACCGGATGTGGGCGGGTTTTATAGCGGGGAAAGGTAGCGCAACTCGTGGATACCTTATGGAGCAAATTTTCCCTGACGCCTAATTAAAATGCGTCATTAAATTAGCGCTTCAATTTTTTTTAGGGTATTCATGTTAAATGAGAGTATCAATCTTCAGCTCACGAATGACATATCATTTTTATAATTGACATTTGTCGTTTTAGCAAAATCAATGCATATGTGCGCCGTCAAGGGGTGAGTCGATTTGGTTGCTCGCGAGTGTAGTTAAATTTTTCGTTTTTTTTTTATTGAATGGCACTGAAATACTGGATTTATTACAGAACTATTAGCAAAAGTATTGTTTCAATGAAATACTAATGTATGTCTGTATTATTTTTATACATACATAGCACAGAGTAAGATATGCATTAGTTTAATGAAAATATTTATTGAAACCAAATTTTAATTAATCATCAGTGTACACCAAGCCTAACTTCCTCGCTATGAAACGCCATCTGTCGGTACATTCCTTTATAAACAAATAATTGAGCGTGTCCATACAACAGTGAGACAAATTTCGATAGAGTACGGAACTCACTGTACACAGCACGTAAGAACATTAGTAAAAAAAAAAATAGAAAAATATAAAAATAAAAGTATCTTCTAACAGAATAGTTGCAACTAAATCATTAACCGTGGGTTTGATATCAAATCCCCATTTAAAACATATTGTTATCAACATACAACATATTATAACCAACAGTTAGACAGGTACATATACATGGTTTACTACTATCATTGAAGATACTGGTACAGTTAAATGTCTCTATCGTGACCTATGGAAAGAAAGAATTAAATTTAGGACACCGTAATGTCTGTCAACACATTTGTAAGAATACATATACGTTGCATAACTAACCCAATACAAACAAACTCACAAGTGCACGCTCTTTATACAAATATACGAGCGTTGCTCAAAACATGCCATCATTGTGACACATTGAAAACTAGTTTACTAAGTTACAACGTGTCCTTGACGTCTTTTTTAAATACGGCAAAAAAAAGTGAATGATAGCTGAAATTAAAAATTGTTATTTCTAAGAAATACTTCATTAGAAAAACTAATTATTACATTCAAGTGTTTCGAACACATCATATATTTAACATCAGATAAGATCATTGTCTATCGTTAACTTTAGAAACCTTGCTGTTTATTTAAATATTTTATAAAGCAGAAATTATTTTCTCTCATTAGGCTTTGACGATATTCTTAACTGTTTTATTTAAAGTCGAGAAAATATAGTGCAGAGTCTAGTGAGTAAACAGTACAAAGTACGTAACGCCTCCCTCATTAACATGAGAGCAAACAAAGATCCAAGTGTACTGGCAGAGAAAGTGTGCAACTAATGTGGTTTAACAATATTATACACTATACGCACAACTTTGGTGCGTCCTTCATTATGTGTACTAACACAAGTAATACTTTACTATTCGCAAGTTTAAAATCCTTCGTTGTTCGTTAGATTTTTATTTTCTAGAATCCATAAAGACTTAATGGTAAAACTGAACTAATTAGTTATAGTATTAGAGACGTAATGATTATACTATTATTATATAGTTTTAGTTTCATTGCACTCTTTTTAGTCGTATCTATCAAAAAAACGGCGGGCTGCGCGCAGTAAGTACCAGCGTTCATCGCACGCGACAACTCGTTTTCAATCTGCTTGTATAACGACTTGTGCTAAGTTTTTATAATCTGTGTGATTTTAGCGTGGGCTTACACTGTCGAAACACCTGTACAAAAATACTATTATAAATAAATAAAGAATGCATTGATGTACCCAAGCTATTGATTGATAAAAATAAAAGTTTTTACATGAAACAGGAAAAATACAACATTATTTGGTGGGTTGGCAATTAATTCTAACTTACAAATCAAGTTCTTCAAGGAAGTATATATGAATGCATTTGTGATGAGCATGGACCTCCGAACGTTTGTACAGTTATCGTCTAACAATCTGAATTGATTGCCAAAGGTCAAGAACATAACAAGTCACGCTCTCTGACGGGAGAAATTTACTATCGATACATCTGTCAAAACTACTCAAGCGCCCCGAAAACTATCAAATTCGTCAAATACGTGTTTGTAAAATTACTTGATACTGTTTAAAAATAATAACAAAAATAGTATAGTTGACCATTTCAAAATATAAATCACAGTATTCCTAACTCTAGTGTCACTGGAATAGCACTTTGTATTAACTCCTAGAAATATGTTGTTTAATGAACCTTCTACTAGTGCGGTATCCTAATGGAGTAGGAAGTCATGTGACAGTGGTCTTCCACATTTTTATATAAACACATAGAAACATCTCTAATATTTTAATGCACGCAAGTATCTTAAAGGATCCATGAAGGTTAAAGGTATATGTATACTCGACATTACGTCATAATTTTTGGAATTACTACTTGACAAAAAAAAAACTAATTTTAAAATTTTAAAGCAAAATATCGGATTCCTGTTTATATATAAATAGTCTGTATATAATACTTTTATAAACTGACGGTTATTTAATTATAATTTTGTAAAGGACTGTTAGAATACAACTTCATATACAATTATGTATAATTATATTCGAATGTCTTGCGGGCTCTTAACTTCGCGCGATTTGCTGCGTAGAACATATTTTTAGGTGTTACGGGACGTAGCGGGATGCGAGGGGGCAGCACTCTGCAGCGCTGGACGCAGACATTTGAAGTCATACCAATTTCGCAACTGACAACATGCTCTTATATTTTACAGTTATAAAGTTAATACGAATATATTCTTAACCTCTGCTCTCAAGTCTGTCTGTTACATACTTGAAACTGGTAATGTTATGTTAAATCATGTAAGTTTAATAATATAATAATAATTTTAATATTTTCCCCTACATGACATAAAATGACAAGATTTTAATAAAGCATTGGTAGGATAGAGATGTTTGTGTCTAAAAAATAATATGAAGCCATATTAAAAAACATCACTCACTTAAAATTCGCTTTTTTACCACACACACTCAACAAAAATAAAAAGACTGAATGCATACGTAATAAGGTATTCATGAGGTAGTTTAGTTTATGGAACGCAAATAATATGTAAGTATTTTCATATGGCATTGTTGTGTTTCTGGACGTGATTCGGTAGCCGTTCTATTTAAATGCTTATACGGTATTTTTGTATTATATTTAAATAAGGAACATCACTTTAACGGTTAACATCGTTAACATATTTTAACTGGCATACTCAGTATTACTTCGAGGTTTACTTTATGACACTGAGTACCACACTAAAGTCAAGGTAACATATTATAAAAATTTTTTCAATGAAATAACTTCCGCCAGTTCCTAGTCTTACAAAGTTATGCAAAGTCGAAAAAAATTATCATAGTGCCAACAAAACTGTGTTGATAATTAAATTACTGGAACGAGTTTGTCAAACTTCCTACAATAATGTTTGTACATGTTTTAGTATGTTTGCTCGAAGCGTACTTAATAATTTTCCAATGCCAGTTCTGAACATAACTGTACATTATAGTGTATTTTAGAAATCGATTCTACGTATAGGAAAATGACCTTTAATAAACTCGTTTCGTGTTTTCTAAAAGTGATTCGAGTATTTTTTTTAACTTTTTATTGTTTATTAATAACAACGAAGTAGTTTGTCGGCAACTTTGATTGAATCCCGTTTCTTCTGTTAAATTGTTTATGAACGTTTGTTAGAAGACTACAAATTGTTATCGCTGCCTAATGACAATAAGCATCCAGTCGTCATGTTATCGAAGTAATATAAAATTCCATCATCACCTTCCTGTCCTATACCCTTACGACATATACATAGATTTAAGAATGTATGAATCGAGTCCGACAATCGAATATTGTCAACGTCATTGCTTTCGACTTGCACATTGCAAAAAAATCATTAAGACAGGCCAGAAATAATTGTCTGTTACCACTGTCATTCTTTAAAAAAAGACGATAACAATAGGTTTCAATGGGCCATATTCAACTACGGTTATAACTACTTATTAGTAAAGCCAAACAAGGCTTGAAAGGGGCGCTACTATCGCGGTTAGTTTTGTCACAAAGTATGTAAATCGTACATAGGCGTTGAAACTGGCATGGCTACAGTACAAAAATAACCTAGTGACATTTTTTGACATTGACAGTAAGGCACTAGTGAGCTATCATGATTTAGTTCAGTGATCGAACTTATTTCTGTCACCGCCCCCTTTGAAAACCAATTATATTTCAGAGCGCCCCTAGTTTTTATTCAGCCCTAAAACTTAAAAACCACAATTTCATTACTTTAATTAATTTAAATGCCCCCCATTTTTTGGGCATCTTATCGCCCCCTCCTAGATTTCAAACGCCTCCAAGGGGGCGGTATCGCCCACTTTGGGGAACACTGATTTAGTTTGTATTATGCCCACCGGATCGTATATCCTTGTCGGTCTTTAATATTCTAAAGGTTTTTTTGTACTCTGTGCACGAACACTGTTTTGACGTCAGACAAGCTGTAGACGGATATCAAGAGAAAAGCGTAGTAGATTATATAAACAGTATTACTACAAGCATTGAAATACGATATGACTAGTGAGATAGTAAGCTATGCTTAGAGTGGGTACGCACTGTGCATTTTGAAGCGCGCGCTTTTACTGTTTCTAAGGCATTGTACAAAACAAACGGTATTTTCAGTGATATTAATCAAGCGATTCGTATTCAAATTTTGTTTTGAACCGATATTACATTTAAATAAATGTAGTCGTTGACCCAAAATGCAATATGTTACACTACTTAAACTGGAGCTCCCAGTGACCCTACGAGCAGACATTAATCGGTTAATTTGTTTTATATGATCATAATTAAGAATCATTTTTATATCCTGATTATGAATGTATTGATGTTTATGTTAATGTCCACTTAAAATGGTGTTCGTAAGCCAACGGGTATTTGAACGCCTGTTAACAAAACATCTAGTGTGTACCGGTACTTATGTATAGGGTTACAACTGACCACATGTGGAGCTTCCTACACTCTACAGAATCCCTGATCGTAATCTATGTTACAGAGAAATAATCATCTATTTATGTTTTGTGGTTTTTAACAGGCACATACTTAGCAAAATAAGTTGTTCCATTTAAAATTCCCAGTAGATTTTTCGAAAAATATTTCTAGAAACCATTTACAAAGTAATTAACTATCAACTTATTTCCAATAAAACGAACTACACCTTCAAAGTGTCATAGGTCAAAGTTGCATTAAATTTTGACTAAATTGCGACACATTTTATTCAGTGCAAAAACAAAGGAAAAATATTATAACATTTTATATATATATGTTACAGTAAATAAATAATATAATGGAATATTTTCAAATGTAACATAATTAAAATTCCATCTAGTGATATAAACTAAAGTTCTAGTTAAAACTCGAGTTAATAAATAAATCAAGATAATAGATTCAAAGATTTAATGCAAACACGCATTCAACATGTTGGCATTTGATTGCCATCATAGAAATAACGACACGGAATAGTGTCCGACATCCGGTTTCGAAACTCCAATTAAAACTGGAGACCAATTAATGCTACGAATATAGGAAATGCCATTTAAACTTGAATAACGGTGTGTTGATTGGAGTATATTTGTAGTACAGAGTACGAATTCTAAAAATATATTGTTCAATATTGACACTTATCAGCTTTTATCATATTTCTAACACTGCTAGATCCCGCAACAACAATAATTGTTGGGTACACGAATAGGCCGGATCGATCGGTGAAATACCACAACCTCACAGAAGACAGGCGTGAAGTGGAAGCAATTTCGCGTATCGTCTGATGAGTCTGGTGCCGGAGACCTAATTTTAGTACTCTTTCCCTTCCCGTCCTTTTCTTATTAGGAAAACATGAGAAGGGGAAATGGATACAACATAAAAATGCATGCATAAGAAGGAGAAATATCCTCTTTCACCGCGTCCCCTTCTCCGTTGATTAAAGATATGCAACGCATCTGCATATGTGGATACATATGGGTAACAGTCGCCTCGCTATTTCGGCGAATTCAAATGCCCACAAGCTCGTTTTCCACCGTTTGATATTTAAAAAAAAAACCTTTCTAATGTTTTTATTCCCATCTTTAACACTCTGCTTTCCTATACTACTATTCCTGTTACTGCAATAAAGACTGCTCATACTTGTTTTTATACAAACATTCCAACAGTGGAAACCCAAGAAAACAAATCTAGAGGCATAATATAAAAGAAAATGATAGTTATTAAAACAAAAATAAAAAAATGTTTTTGTAAAATTGCTTTTGTGTGTATTTTTGAAAGTACTAAATTTATACCCCCCTCAAAAAAAAGGGATCCAACGAAAGCAATAAAATTGTAGAAAGCGGTCAACGAGAAAAAAGTTGGGGAATCTACGCCATATGTCAATATAATATGCTTTACTATGAAAATTATTTAATAGAAATCGATAATCGTAATTACAATCGATGTTACTTTATCTATAATAACGATTACTTTCACCTTATTAAATTTTTAAAACATCGATTTATTTCTCATATCGATTGAAATTCCTACCACCCGCAGCTTTTCCCGCCTCATGTAAGAATATGTTCAAATAGAAGTATCACATTTAACAAATGACAATCGACATTCAAAGACTTTGACTTATATTAATACTAGCTGTCGCCCGCGTGTGCTCACAAAATTTCATGAGAATCGGTCAAGCCGTTTCGGAGGAGTACGGGAACGAAAACTGTGACACGAGAATTTTATATATTAGATTCTAATATCAAAATCTAAATATTTTAGTGTGCGGTAATATTTTTAATATTAAGTACGTATTTTAATATTTTAATTTAAATAAATTTATTACTTTAAGGAAATAAATAATTTCAATTATTTGAGCACTAATTTTAGAACGAACGAAATAACACGTTAAAGCAAGTATTCGTTGTGTATAGACACTGTCTCTTAGATAAGAAGTCTGTACCAACATCCTAAGATATGACCTAGATATATTTCAGATAAGCTAGCGGCAACGAGCCCTACAAATCTTAAATCTAGTCTAAGTATAACCTAGGAACACTGTTCCAATCCTAAAAGACTAACATTATCTCTTATTTATACCATCTTGTTAGTGATGGTCGTAGTATTCCTTATCAAAAACAAGAAAGGAACATGTTGGAAACAACATTGTTTTACATTTTAATAAAAAACTAGCTTTGGCCCGCGATTTTGTCTGCGCAGATTTAAATAAACAGGTGAAAAGTATCTTATGTGCTACTCAAGATACGTTCTAGATATTATGTTCTATATCTTTGCCGAATTTCAATAAGTTCGTTGAAGAGTTCACGAGTAAATAGGTGAATTAAACCTTTTCCACGGGAACCGCATACATTTTCAGGATTATAGGTAGTCTATGCGTTCTTTCAAGTTGTTTTCTACATCTATTCAAATTTCATAGAGATCCGCATCACCGCCAGGTCGCCAAACCTACTAGCCGGACAGACCAGCCAGTTTGGCCGGACATTTGAGTAGAAAGGTCGGACACCCTATATTATTTAGGATTTTGTCTCAGTATTAATAGGTACACTCTTATTTGGGAAATTTAAAAAGCCTAACAAAAGCCAGAAAACAGTTTATTTTGGCCGGACACGCAATCAAAAAGCCTATCTATGTCCGACTTTACCGGACGCCTGGCAACGCTGGTTCTGGAGATAAACTTAACATACATCCATCTAAACTTTCGCATTTATAATATTAGTAAGATTACTTATAAAAGGTATTTAGGTATATAACAAAATAATAAAAGGAAAATCAGATTTATTTTTTACATTTTTTTTTACATTACGACCTCCCGGAACCAGAACGACCTTCATCGATCTTGAACGATTTTGAAGAAAGAGATGTCATTTGTTTCTTATACTAAGACAATATACCATGATATTAAATATTCATGCAATATATATGCTATGAATGAGGAGTATTCATGGATCTTGGACGTGAAATTTATTTTATCTCACCCATCTTTTATGGTACAATTTCATAATAAAGAATTAGAAAGTCATCGTATATGTTCACTATAATGCTCTGACCATTGATTCGAACTATAACACTGAATAAACTAATAAAACATTATTAATAGTTAATTGAATGATTTCAAATAAAAAATAAAAGCACCTGTCGATCCTTACGAAGCAATTTTATCGATAATTACAACGAACAAAAGATATGTAACAACACTATCCCTACAAAGGCACAGCGGCGTAGAGATGTGCCGACAAACAAAAGATCGATATCGACGTGCGGGTGGTTTTTAATTTTGTAAATAAATTACTTTTAATGAAAACGTCAGTCTTGCAGCCAGTCATGCGTTCCTTGCATTTACATTCTTTTATAAAGGCGATATAATGAACGCCTTTGATCATTTTCTATTGAAGTATCAACGTTAAAACAAAAAGTAGAATGTTAATACTGACTCGTGTAATTTAACTTTAAACATAATTTACGTAGGTGTTTGTTCAAAATTTTTAATCGGAATATTTTATGCTCGTGTTAAGTTTTCAATGTTCATTTTTCTTTATAAACAATGTCAATCTTTTATCATGAAGATAGCTTCATATAGATTCAATTTGAAGTTACGAAAAAACATTAATATTATAATAATCATAATTTATTCCATCACACACGTATCCAGACCTACCTCAATATATATTCACTTAAACGGTTACTTTCTACTCTCTTCAAAAGCTACATTTGATAAAAGACCTTGATGTAATTTAATATGGTTCAAATTCGAGTGTACTGGTCATTAATCTTGCAACAGATCTTTATTGATGGCGCAGACAAAGTCCCGGATCTGCTGTAGTTCTTGGCTATTAAGCGATCACGGGATATTTATTCCTATGGGAAGACCATTGATTTGTTAGATTAGATTACGATTGGCATTAAAATATCCTTATTGGCTATTTGCAAACCTCGAACATTAAGTGAGGTTATGAAGTACAAATAACTTTCAGTAATTTGTGTCTAAATTAATTCAAGGTATGGAAAATTTAATACACTTATTTCTGTGCAAGTACCGGACAGAATTCCGTTATCGGTTTAGTGAATCTAGGGACCTTAAAATTCTCACCCTTTTCTTATAAGGAAGGACACGCATAGGAAGGGTATATGTCCTCTTTCTGTGCGTCCATTCCGGTATCTAATAAAGGTAGGCAACGCATCTGCAATTGCAGATATCTATGGACAGCGGTATTCATGTGGGCAAAAAATACTATGCTGTTATAATGCTTTTAAAATAAGGAACCAAAACATAAGACCTCGGTAAACGTCAAAAACATTGGTGAAACAGCTGTACTCAGTTGGCATTTTAATAATTAGGTACATGTTAATTTACCAGACAGAATATCATAACTGATATCCGTGTCCTGGTTTATATCGCGCTATCAATAAAGTGCGGCAATTGCGCAATATAGTTAATGTAGGCAGTGAACGAATAGAAACGGAATCTATCGGATCAGTGCGGTTCCCACGGAATACGGCCTTGCGTTGAACTTGTGGTACAATATGTAAGATGACGCGAATATCACAGCGGAAATTTTAATTTTGTGAGATTCACTGTCGAATATATATCACACTAGGTGTCGCCCGCGACTCTATCCGCGCGGAATTAAAAAAAACTCATTTTTTCCTTCTAACCTTCTAAAAATATCCATCCATCCATCTACTGAAACATTCGCATTTATAATATTAGTAATTTATTCATGTTGTTCATATTAATAAAAACAAAAGTAACAAGGCCTGTGTTGTGACTATAACAAAGTATTTATTTGCCTCGTATAGTCAAACATGTCACTATGAGAGGCGCTGCTATCGCGGTTAAATTTGTCAGTAAATATGAAAAATCTTCATTGTCGTCTGTCGTCTTGTCTGACGTCGACGTCGTCTGTCGTCTGACTGACTGTCATTGTCAAAAGACGAAATCAATGTTCAATTTGTTCATAGTTTTTTACTGCATACTGCTGATATTATCATCGTAATATGAATAAAATACGTTAATTACTTCCGTATTTTATAGTTTGTGAAGTCAATAAATTATTGCAAAGATATATCGACTATGTTTTGTTTATTAAATATGTTTATTTTGAAAATACATATAGATAAAATCATGATTTTTTTTTAAAGAATTGAATCTACACAGTTGAGATTTTACTTATTGATATTTAACTTGTTTTTTGCATTTGTTGCATTCAAGATCTATACCTTTTAATCATATAATTTAGAAATGTATCCTTAAGGAAATAACGCCGTACTCTAGAATTTCTATTATTAAAAACACTTGTATAAAACATATTACGTCCCACTCATTTTCCAAAAAAAAAGTAGAGATAAGAATACATTTTTTTATGTGTTTTGCAGCAATGGAAACCCACGACTATAGTCACGATTTAATTCACTAGCTTCATTTAAAACACACCAATTTCAATGATTAGTTGCGGCAATAAAACCTGCCACAGCAATGTTGATTGGGACGTCGTTTGTTTTACAATTTTATCAGAAACAAAATTTGTATCCGCCATCTTGTTCGAATTATTCTTAATTTAAAATTCGTAACGTATCATCATTTCCTTAATAAAGAATATAAACAAATTACTTTATTAATTTATCATTTATTTAAAAAGTTACATGCAAATGGCAGCATTGATGGGTCTTAGAAAATACCTTTGTATGTTTAAAGACAGTCAACAATAAACTTTATGACTGAGATTATACGAACGTATTTACCTCTTTAAGTAAATTATAAAGAGTAAAGATTTATAAGAATGCAGCATGTTTAATATTTTTTTCAAGGATTATTGTAAAATTTTAATTTCCTTCTTCATATTACGACTAGCTCAGTATACCGCCGATGAGTTATATCTAATTTTATCAAAATATAATTTACTGTGAATTTCCACTGCCGCAGCGCATTTATAAAAGTACTGTATTCCCTTATGTCTTCTTTGAAATAACAGTAGTGAATACGCACGTTTATTTCATACCAAAGACTTGTAAACATCGTTGTCCGAAATGATTGGTAGCGGGTTTGTTTCCGACCCAATTCCGTGGCGTTGCGGACCGCGATCCGCGGGCGGTTTATCACAGCACCGTTATATCGTCTACAGTAACAGCTACAGAGTACGCTCCGTTTAACTCCGTTGTCTTCGCAGGTGGTTAAGCCCTTGCGATTTGAGGGCATTGCCCCAAAATACCTCGATTGGAGTTAGCGCAGAAATGGATAAGATTTATAGATAGTTTTCTTTCTATGAAACTAAAGTTTAAGAATATAACACTCGCTCACACATACAAACCATACATATTTATACCATGAGTATTGTTCTGTGTTTTTAATTATTATATTACCTACTACTATGTAATAAACAATGTGACGCAATTTGCTATGTTTGCATCTTAAATCTCTCTTCTCGTCTTTTAAGACAGAATTTTTTTAACTTAATAATTTGAACCAGGTTATCATTTGTTTTTTTTAACTCAACAATAAATCGATTGTTTATTTCTAGAACAATGTATACTCTTACATTAGTGATATGAAAATGTAGACTATTAGCAATTTCCCTGTACCATGAAAACGTTGACATCTACCAGGCAGCGACACGGTGCGATACATGGCTACCAATTAAACTGAGACACACCCGTACTACTAATGACATATTAGGACCCAAGGTATTCTGATACACGGCGAAGACTGGAGACATTGAATCGATTAATTAGAATAGCATCACACCAAAGTCCTTTCCTGTCCTTTCACTGTATGGCGAAAGATTTTGCTGGTAAAATATAACATTATTTTTCAGATAAGCCTTGATTTCAAAAAGATACATCAAAAGTACATTTTTAATAATAGGGGACAAATTAGCACACACGATTTACACATTTTTTAAAATTATATTTATATTATTTCGTACCGATTTCTCAGATTGAATGAAAGATCAAGTCTGTAACATAGAACAATTTGACCGGCTTTAAACATCATTAGATCATCCGCAACAACTCATTTCTCAAGTTGCAAGCAGTTACTTTATAAACATTGATCCAACAGTAATCGAATCTAGGAGCTGTAACTAACTTAGCTATCTGGAACACCCACCGCTGAGTCACGAGGGATCTGTTAGATCACTCGAAGTGGCCACCTGCGATGAACATCTCTACTCAGACAAATAAATTAAATTCATTTGTTACTTTAGTGATGTCAAATTTAATATCGATATATTAAATTATATAAATTATACACATACTGTGAATACATAACTAGACTTACTTGTAATATTTTGTATTTTACATTAAATATTCTAGGCTTTTTTGCTATCGCGGCGGAAATCTTCGAAAGATACCCTGCCTTCTGGAGAGAAGACAGGGTTATGTGAGGTTTCCGCAAGGTTCCGGGATCACCGAGGAACGAACTGGACACCTCAGCACTTAACTACACTAGACATTACTCTGCTAGTATAATAAGCTTAATAATTCAAATTGTTCTCAGTAAGAAAATCCATTAAAAAACAACCTTTTGTTGTCAATTTAAGTATCATATATGTTTAAATCATATTATACCCCTAAATAAACTCATGATATTTTAACAGAATTACTAATTGAACAAACTTTTATTGTTAAGATTAACTCTAGCACATTTTAGCTGATCCACATGATCCATTTTCAAATAGAGCCCAACTCAAACCTATTCGTGTACTGTCAATAAAACAGCACATAAACCTTTCAACAACTTGATATATAACATCTATCTGGTCTTATTAACAGCATTGCATTCGATAAATTCTAACAGACATCACTACAACTGTAACAGTTAATCCGGAAGATAACTTAACATCGACAATCTAAACTATCGATATGCTTTTATCTAGAACAATATCTCCCCTAAAGCCGTCTACAAAATATCTATCGTGGGTGTGTAATGATGAGAAATGATTAAGAGTTCACAAGTCAAAGAAGTAAAGTAGTAGGGTTCATCGAAGCCTGTAAAATCTTGTAAGAAGTCCAAATAAAAAACAATTTTTGGTTTCTTCAATCTAGAGCATATCGATAAATCTTGACAGCACTACGATTAAAAACAAAGAGTAGGTACCGTTGCTCCTGGCCATCATAAAACAACCCTCCGACTGTGTTGCCAGTCGATAATTATATTTCGTGCCATTACTAACGATGGGCTACTATCGATTTAAGATTACTGCCTCCAATACAAAGAAATAGCATTAAACTTTCAGTTTATATCGAAACAAATAGATAAATTGTTTAAATGTGCGAGAGAAAATATTTTGAGTCGTACAATATGAAAGTTAAACTAATAAATTTTATGAAAAATTATGAAATTAAAAATATTACCGTTGTTAATCTCATGGTTCATTTAAAAGTCGTGCTTGAAGAATAACATAAACTTTTCCTAATAATGAGTTCCGTAACTTGGTGTTCTAAGTAAACCTTAAACGCCTCTACGCTTTCATCTTATTCTATTAAAGTTGTTGAAGGTAATGACAAGTATAATGTAAGTTAAATATCGTTTAGTCCACTTTTAAGTTTCACGTGTAACATGTAAGTATTTCTTTACAGATAAACACTGCAGAACGGAAGATCCTAGTTCAGTTCGACAACTTAGGTACACTGCGCTGAAAATTAGGTAAGTAACTTTATTAATTAAAATTGGCTTTATATAAAAGTTTGTAAATAAGTAAATAATATATTAGCATTGTAGAATCTGAAGAAAAGAGAAGATCGGTATTTTGTTGTTAATTTAATTAAAAAAAGAGGTAATTTTAATACCAATGGGGCGCAACAAGTTTCTCCCTTTCGAGCTTCTTAAAACCCTCGTGGTTATATTAGTAACTTTTTAAGGTTAACAGTCATTACTTTATATTGACTAAAAATAGAGGAAAAACGTTCACTGTGCATGGTACCTTAAGTTAGACGGAATCGAGTGTCGATAAGTATCGTACAATCATCACTAAGTGCGGAGCACACCTGCTCCGAGCTACAGTTAGTCTTGCAAAGCTCTAACGCTTGCACTACTTCTCAACTGTGGGTCTATCACGAATTTTGTGGGACAGTTAGATGAACGTATTCATAACTTAATTGATAAAGTTTTTGAATGTGGTTTTTAGTGTACTCTACGCCCGGTAGGGGGCGCTGCACAAATTGTAATACAAATTTTCTCACGAATATTCGTGATAAGCCCTCTGTTATGCTGTATTCTCATTTTAAGTTTATTTTCACTCGTTTCAGTTTCTGCGAGCTAAAATCATTCATAAACATTAAAAAAATAAAAAATTTCGCCATATACATAATGTTATCAAAATTACATGGTTTTTAATATGTCTATATTAGTTTATTTCAATGTTTCTGTTATGGCATTATCAATAAATATAACACTATTAATTTTCTTGCGCTATAACAATTCGTGTAACTAAAACTAATTATTACTTAGCTCTCATTTATACGGATTCCATTCGCTGTTCAAATCGAAGTATAAATAGATAATTATAACTGCGAAGATCGCAGCAAAATATCGATAGATTTAATGGTTGTTGGGAAGTAATAGCATCAGTTCGGGCAGAGGGCAATGTCGATAAATCTGCGCGTTGCCGGCACATGCCTAGATCGCCGATAGTGCTAACAGGTACGATCGCATGCCTGTGCCATTGCACGCTCGTTAGCCGGCCTGTAAGGTCGCACGGCCACTTTGTCGTACGGCCTTCGCATATAAATTACTATTATGTGATAAATACGCAAACATAAATTATAAAAATACTAATAATTTTTTTTTTGGTAAAAAAAAGCGTCAAAAAATAGGTTCGTCTGACTTTCACTGATCATCATCAGCTCTGAGGTGCTCGGAGCCTACCCTAAGTTAGGGGTCAATAGGCCATAATCAACCACGCTGGCCCAGTGCGAGTTGATCGACTTCACACATATCATTGAACTTCTTCTCAGATATGTGCAGATTGCATCGCGATGTTTTCCTTCACCGTAAGAACGTCGGATAAATGTAAATATGTAAATCGAAAATATAAAAACACATTGGTACATGGCAGGATTCGAACCCAGGACCTGCAGATTGTAAGTCAAGTGCTTAACCCCTGAACCACCGACGCTCGTTTTCATTGATATTTAGAGTAATATCGAAACCGAATGCGTAAATTACAAAAATATTATTAGAGCTTATTCTAGCGTATTGTTTATTAATTACAAGAACAAGAAAAAGATCCATTGATCAAGAAGATTGAATACGATTTATAGATGGATAGTCACATAAAATCAATTTAAAATCTCAAGATGGTTACAAGTGCAACTGCAAAAGCATTTGAAACAGTTTTGATAAAAGACCATTATCCGGGTTTAAAGGCGTGCCGTTCGCAAAGTTTTACGGCATTGTAAATTGTTTGATATTGCTGCCATTGTCCGACGCGAGGGCGCCTTAACTTGTCACTTTTGACATTTATAGGCTTAGATAAGCTTACCAGTGTCCGCTCCAGTCGGAATTCAAAAAGCCAGATGCTAAGTATTAATGCAGCCGACGTCACAATTGTATTTAAGAGTTAAAACGGCTATTTTATTTGAAAAAGATCATATTAATGTCGGACTAACAATAAACTTGAACTGTGTTAGAGTTCACTGTAACATTTTTCGCAGTGGCTTGATTCTTTACGACGACCGCACAGAAGTGGCGTGAAGTATTTCCGTTGTCCGTAAAGCGTAGTGACAGAAGTAGAAAAAAAAACGACCAAGTAATAAAACATCGTATCAAGATATAATCGCTGACAATAAAATATTTGGCAACAGTAGCTTTAGTGCTATTTTTATAAAGATAATTGCAAACTCCTAGAACACTTTATAGTTCTTATGTTCTTGAACCGCCACAGTATATCCTCGCTAAAGGTCAGGTGGCGTATAAAAATGGAATTCTTTGAACTAGTTCATATTAAAGCTAAGCGTCCACAGTTCGGTATCTTAATGTACTTGGTATAGAATACAAAATAATATGTATTAAATGAAAGAGCTTGACTAGTAAAGTACATAGAACTATGAATAAAAAGGCATTAATTCTGTCTCCGTGTTACTTCAACCATAACGAGATAAAAACTGATAAATCTACACGTTTGGAGGAATAAGAGACTTCAGTTTTAACTGTACAGTTCAGTTAAAACAGTACTTGTACAGCTTACTTTAAGATTATATCATGTGGCTTGTCAATGTAGAAGCCTTTTAGAATATTCAAATAGTAAATACAATTGAATACGTGCAGACAGATACAGAAATTAGATTACGAAAAAGCCACCATAGAACTGACAAGGCGCGGCCACGGCTTCGCAATTACAAAATGGTCATGAACTTTATGTTTCATGAATTCCTGGTACATTGCTGCACTAGTTGTATAATAATTTACAATAATCCTTAGACATACAAGGATAAAACATATTTTTGTAGCAGTTTTTTTCGTAGAGAATGGTTGTATGGCAATATGTTACTATACAGGTATTTCTGCAGTGGAAACCCGATTGTAAAAACGTAATACAAAAACTACCTAGTTACTGAAATACTATGCCTTGATTTACTTCAGTAGTTAAAAGAGATAATGATTTTTAGAAGTGTCTTATTTACCTTATTGTCTTGTCTTATTTAACTTTCTCCTAACACATAGCCAGTAGCTGTAATCATAATAAACAGCCGGTAGTCCTCCTCGTGATAGCCTGGGGAAGTTTAACATTGTCAATACGTAACACGCATCGACAATTACTTTGTATTGCATCGTTTTCTATTCCTAATAATATACAACAAACAAATGAAAAAAAAACTGATAAACAAATTGGTTCAAATTTTGCTTGTGCTTTTGTAACGGCGGTACAGAACTTTAATTTCCTAACCAATTTAGTACAACCTTTTTTAAGACATTTCATATCTTTAGTACATTAACTGTTTCAAGAAAACTAAGTAATAATACATAGAAAATAGGCGGGGAAAATTCAATTACCTTTTAGTTTCACGGTAAAACATTGTAATTGTTATTTCTTAACAATAGTACATGCAATACTTCCCAACAATTATCAGTTCACGTATTGAAATCATTTACAATTTTGATAATATTCATACGCATCGATAACCAGAATATAATAGACCGTGTGTCTTTTGAATACTCATATCATCATCGTTCTACCTTCTTTGGTTTTGTAACAATTTTTTAAATGCTGTTGTTGTTAATGTTGCTTTGGATTTTGAACTTTATAATTATGAGGCTAGGGTTGTGTTTTGTTTTATTACTTGGCCTTTTAGAATTTGAACTCTATGTTCTTTTGTCATAGAGTCGTGTTTTGTTATATTTGTTAGTAAAATGATTGTGGTTTGTAAAAGAATGTGCAGCCAAGGTCGAAGAATCCGCAGATAGTCGTAACGTGCGCAACAAATCGGGCGTTGTCTATGTCACAACTAATTGTTTTGTTGTAACAACTTTAAATGTTTTTGTTTGTTGTTGCATACGTTTTAGTTCACGTTTTAGTTTCACGCTTTTTACCTACACTGGGGTATATCGAGATTTCAAGAAATTAACCTTTGGTCTCGACAGTCCAACTTTACGGAGGCATACCAATGCTGTGACCTTAGTTTACATTTTTACTATGTTTAGAAAATGTTCTATGTAAAAAAAAATGATAGGGCTTGTATTAACAATATCGAGTGGTCTTATGTATATAAGGGCCAAAGTAACAAGTAGATGGTTTTACTTTTTTGTTTTAAAAGCTACTTTAGTTTAGTTAACAACATGCACCAAACAAAATACACATTTACAGATGTAAATGTTATTTTTTGCTAAAGTAAAAGGCCTATACGGTCTATTTTCATATATGGTTGAAACTTTGAGAGCCTCTCCTGAAAAATTGTCAATTTGCTCATTGGACCTTATACGTAGGAGTCATCGATGTCTGTTATATAAAGCTCTTCGTTAAGAGATGGAAGGCACGTGTTTATGCGGCAATATAATCATATGGCATTGAGTTAACCGTTGCATCACTAGTGTTCTCCACCGGCCTTCCGCGTCAAATAACCACCCGCCAGGATTTAATGTCTACCTACTATCTGTTTCTCTCGTGCACGCAAACTACACTTACATACCAATTACAAGTTGCCTGAGGAAAGACGGAAAGAATGAAACATATCCAAAGACTTCTATCGTATCAATTTATTTATTAACCTTAATTATCTCCACGGTATTCAATAGACTTTAGTCAGATTCTAATTGGTATCCCTTAGTGTAAGGATAAGGTTCACCCTAAGTGACCGAGTGATCCGACATAAACTGTTATATTAAATGGCTTGTTTGAAACTTGCCTTTAAAGTTAAAAAGTATTAAAATTTTAATTAACTATAACAATGTAGAGTAAGCATATATCATTAATTCTGGTTAGCTCTATAGCTGTAGGCAATTACAAAATATCGATTTATCGACCTCCCAACTAGATTCCCGTTCGGCATAAAAGTCAGAAAGATGACATAATGTTGTCTGAAACATGTTGACTTTTAGAGCTCAGCAAAATGTTGTCTTTTCGATAACTTTTTGTCGATGTCATTTTAAAGCAATCTCAATGATAACTAAATGATGACTTTTCGAGGACATATTTTTTTAGCCGACTTCAAAAAGAAGGAGGTTATCAATTCGACTGAATTTTTTTTTTTTTATGTGTGTTACCGCGAATCTCCGCCCCTGGTGGTCCGATTTTGATAAAAATTATTTTAATCGAAAGGAAGTGCTTGCAGGTGGGTCCCATTTTTTTGTTTTTTTTTTTTTAAATAACTAGAAGACTAGTAGATTTTGAATAAGCTTCAAAATTTGTTGCGAAAATTAGGGACATTTTTGCTTTCAGCGTTTACGTAGGCTAAACTATAAGACCTACATCAAAATGACGTATGGCGAATTGTAGCTCTTTAAATGTGCTAAATAAAAGTCCGCGATAGCATATATCTATCTTTTATAGTTTTCTCACAATAACCATTTTTTTCTTTATGAAACATTAATTAAATTCTTGCCCTATTTCCGACGCTATTATTCAAGTTCAGTATTAACCCTTATGTAAATAAATATGTTCATTATCAAGAGAATTTAATGTAGATTATATTTGCCCTTGAAACTATATCATTCTGTCTAATAGTTTAGGAGATATCGTAAGAATAAAATTACGCGGAAACGAAAAATGCTACATCGCGTTACAATGAATAGCACAAATTTGCTTTCTGGGCTTATTGTTAATAAAACTTTTAAAAACCAACAGCGGCCATTTTGTTCTATACGGACCTCTCACTCATCCATTAAAGAGTGATTGTTGACAAGCGTGAATTGCATCGTAATTCGTTCGGCATTGCTAAGTGTTTTTATTCAATTATTACAACATAAACGTAATATTTTTGACTTAACATACTGGTTGAAAATATAATTAATAGTATTTGTGATTCTTATTATTCAGTTAGTTATCAAGAATTTAATTGCCGAACAAATAAACTTGTAAGTATGAATATAGGTTATAAACACATTTTTTCATATTTTATAACTAATTAAATTATTTAAAATTGTTGTAAGACGATGCTCGTCGCTATTTTAATTAAATGCAGTTTAAATATTTTACTTTTTAAAATATTTCTAACTTTAAACATTTGTATACAATTTTGTTCATTTAATTCATACATAATAAAAAAAAACTTATCAGCATCGTCTTTGTAAAAGTGTCTGATAAAATTTAGAATGCCCTAAAATTTAATGAATATTTTCAATTTCTGATTTGATATTTTTTTTAGGATTCAACACAAGATGTATTTCGTAGTTTTTTGGGATAAAACGTCTGCAATCGTACCTGCATCATGGGTAGATTCAGAATTCGAACTTTCAAGTGGCCGAAAACAAAAAATCCTACCTTACTAATTATTCGAGCTGATAACCCTAAAGATAATTGGATCACTTATAATTATGTTCAACTCTGCGGTCCATTTGGTAAAATTATTTATACTATACAGTAAAATATGTAGTTCGTTGATCAGGAATAATTGGTTATAATCTCTTCATGTATTTCTGTACTTTAACTTTCAAATATGGATATGCAAATATTTGCAGTATCTCACCCTTATATCAATAGTGAGATAATAATTAATTAAACTATCATTATTTTTTTATAACAGGCATATGACGAAGCGCGTGAATTCGAATTAGATGCCCTAAATCTGTCTACAAATGATGATGAAGGTTTTGCTGCTATTAAAACAAATAAAAAATTAGAAATGGTAGATAAAGGAAAAAGAAACTGCAATAAACCTTTACGCTCTTGTGATACAGAAGATGAATCGACGCCTATACAAAAAAGTAAGGATCATTAGTTTGAATTTAATTGTAAAATTTAAAATTGCATGAAAATTAAAAAGAAAAATGAATAGTATTTGTTTTACCTTTACCTAAAATTTTTTATATAATAATTCTAATATTAATTTTATTTCTTTTATAGAAACTAAAAGTAGAAAGAAGATAATATCATCGTCAAGTTCTTCTGATAATGAGGGTATGTAACAAATAAAGTTGTTCAATTATATATAACTAGCTTTTACCCGCGACTCCGTCCGCGCGTAATAAAAAATAGAAAATGGGGTAAAAATTATCCTATGTCCGTTTCCTGGTTCTAAGCTACCTGCCCACCAATTTTCAGTCAAATCGATTCAGCCGTTCTTGAGTTATAAATAGTATAACTAACACGTCTTTCTTTTATATATATAGATTATTTTGTTCCTTATTAATGAAACACTTTATTTTCAGATAGCGGAATAAATAGTATACCAATGCCACCTGCCACGTACGTGAGCCAAAAGGATCAGCAACTACCACCAACATTTAAAACTCCTATATCATTACTTGTGCCGTAAAAGTATTTGTAATTTTAATAATAAGATTATTTATATTGGTATGTAATATCGTTACTATTCATTGTGTTATCAAATAAACAATAATTAAACCTATTTTCTATGTCAATTTTAATTTTACACTAGCCTCTTAATTTTAACATAAAAACGTTAACTTTATGATCTCTAGAAAATGTTATCTTTCTGATATCTTTTTAATGATATCTAAAAGATGGCACTAGATGGCTCATAAGAGAGCTTTATGTTAACTTTATTTTAACTTTATGTTGACTTTTTGGTTATCATTTCTGATATCAGATCTTGAATAATGTTAACATTAAGAGAACTTTATGCTATCTTCTTGCCGAACGGGTTTCGATTATGTTAATCGATATTTAAATTTAATCGATTATGCGGCTTCTTAATTTTGTATTTCTTCAATTAAAGATAAATAATTTACTCTTTATACGCCTTTTAACCTTCCTTTTATGAATTATGAAAGAGCAATGCAACAAAAAGTTTTGAACCCAATCAGAAAGCAATATTATGATATTGTAACGAAGTATGTTTGTAAATGTCAAAGGCATAAGCTCTTAGACTTCCAAAAACTAGATACAACGCGACTTTTTAATTAAACACGTAAAATACTGTTTTAAATAAACATTTTATTTTAATTACTTTACCAAATCAGTTTGATTCGAGATGTTTAAAAGATAGTTCTTTCAAAACTGTTAAGTCCATTTAAAAATTCGAAGAACTGACTACTCACTACCGCTTTGAAAATTAAACATAAAAAAAAAACTTCTGGCTGGGAATCCAAGACCAGCGGCATTACAAAATCTAACAACGTTAACATAATAATGTATCATAACACGTTCGGGAACAAGAAAAAAGTGCATTAATTCGTTGTAAAGTAACACGATGATTAGAGGTCGGTGAGATCATGATGGATACAGTTAATTATAGATTGACGGCTCTTTGATTGCCTCTCACGGACGCTGCACGAAATGGGCTACCGAATTCATGAGGAACTGTATAATGTTAATGCTTCTGGATACGTAAAATTCCAATGTTAGACACGTCAGTAAACTCTAAATAGCTCAACGATCTTTTTAATATTTTACTCATAGGTTTATCTGGTAGTTGTAGAAATTTGGGGTAAACAAACACACGACAAGAAAATGCGCGGATCTTCGTTCTTCGACACGTAGGATAATGTTCTAAAGATACAGACCAGTACAAAAGGCAGTACTAAAATTAACATTATTAATCAAATTTCCCGTTTAATTCACGATTAACAATGGAAGCAGGAGGGTAATCGGCAGGAAGATTTTACCGTTAGTACAAATCAAGTGAAACCAAGCAGGAGTTTATGCAAGTTTAATACAAGCCACTATACGTCGGTGTTTCTAAAGGCCATTGTGGTGCATGCAACTAATTCATATTGAATCCAACTCCTTTGCAAAGTTACTCGAAATGTACCGTGCTTTTCCCATATATCTATACGTATAAAAGAAAGTCGTGTTAGTTACACTATTTATAACTCAAGATCGGTCGAACTGATTTAGCTGAGAATTCATGGGGAGGTAGCTTTTTATTCTGCGCGGACGGAGTCTCGGGTAAAAGCTAGTAACAGATATTTGAATACAGGGAATATTTTATTTAAACATCTGAGGCCATATTGAAATAGATTGGTGGCATTTTATGAATCTATATTTTAATGAAGTTACTAATTTTAACACACTAAATCTATTTTCGAATATAAGGTCCGTTCCGAGTTTTTTAGACATAATTAAGTATGTGGATCTCAAAAGTGTCTGACTGATCGTCATCACGTTTAATACTTTACACATAAAAAGTTGCACGCACAGATAATATTTAAATTAATATAAGTACCTTTAATTTCGAATAATCTCTTCACGCGTTTCAAAATCTAAATTAGATGGTGCGTTACAAAAAAGCTAAAACTTTAACGACGTAACAATGTTGTATGACTTCTGATCATGTTACAAATGCAATAAACAAATGTATTCTAACATCTTAATCTATTTTAGATTGATGTATGATATTTTGAGTTTTTTTTTTAATATTTTAAGGTGGCAAATGAGCTTACGGACACCTGAATTCGACCAACTAGCGAGTCAGCCACTGCCTATAGCAATCTGCAATTGCAGATTCCTTGTCTGCCTTTAACCAACGATGGAACACACAGAAATAGGATATTACACCTTCTTATGCGTTCCCTTTTCCACTAAATCCACTCCCCCTTCCCTTCCTAATAAGAAAAGGATGAGAAGGGAAATCGGACTAAAATTACGCCTACGATACGCAAGAGAGTAGCTTGACTCTTCGTAGAATTTGTTTTTAAAGACATGTTTTACAAGCGTTACACCAGTGGAAATCTACGTTAATGTATTTATAAACAGAAGTTTGTTGATAAATTGATATCATTTTGAAAATTATTTTCCGACAAATCTTACGGTACATTCTTTATTAACTAGATATAATATTTTTATAAATATTTTGTGAGTTAAACTAAAAAAATAAATTACATGAACTATGTTACAATATAATGTTTAAATACTAAATCACAAAATACGGTATTAAAGGAAGACAATGGATGGATAACAAAAACCTATTTAACCAGCTCGGAGGAAACCGCAGAGAAATCGTTAATTATATCAAGTTAACAAAAGCAATTGTTCATTAATATCACAATAGCACGATAGAAATCGATTAAATACCAAAGAATAATATAACAAACATAAATTTATAGATTTTATTGTTTAACTAATTAAAAAAACAATAAAGATATTCTCCCGTTTGGATTTAATATAACTTTTCGTTTTCATTAATAATACATGTACAAAAACATATTTTCCTCTGTCTAATTTCGTTGGAGAAAACAAAGTCGACGATTTCTTATACTTTTTTATACATGTTAGTAGGGTTGAAGGTCGCCAAACCTACTAGCCGGACAGCCCAGCCAGTTTGGACGGACATTTGGGTAGAAAGGTCGGACACCCTATATTATTTAGGATTTTGTCTCAGTTTTAATAGGTACACTCTCGTTTGGGAAATGTAAAAAGCCTAACAAAAGCCGGACAACCGTTTATTTTGGCCAGACACGCAATCAAAAAGCCTACCTATGTCCGGCTTTATCCGGACGCCTGGCAACACTACATGTAAGTAACGGTAACCTCTTAATACACGCAACCGATTGCATTGATGAACTTGTCAACAAAATAATTCGAACCCACGACCACATAATCTGATGTCTGTACTAACACTTTAGATGCTCTGATCTTATATCTACAATAAGAAAATCGCAATTTAATTCAATATAAAATCGTGAGGTAGAAACAATAGATGGTATTTGTAAAATACCATGAATGGTGAGTGGAGGTTGTGACCTAGGCTTTGGACCATAAAGCCTTACCACTTCGACGACAACAGAATGCTTATTCCTAAAATGGGAAACGAAGCTAAGACTATATCGAGGCGATAGTGTTTCGTTCAGAATAACTCATATAAAAAAATCTAATATTTGTATCCATCTTAAAAACATCCAAAATTGAATCGTACTGTAACATCCAGAATAAATAGTTAATATAAAAAACATACTATATTTGTTAATATGAAGATATTTAGGCAGGTTGGAATAACGTTTCTAAAGTTTTATAATTTTATATTAATAAAAAAAATACGGATTTAATAAGTATCATTAAAACGTGTTTAAACGAGTACAAAAACACTAAACAACAGCTTTACAGCAACATCAACAATGAGAATACGACTCTGGTGTTTACACTGAACTTGTTAACACAAATATGCAATTAAAATGGAAAGTCGTAAAACAAACGGCACAAAGAATGTAAAATGGCCCGGAGAATAGGAATAGTTTCACTATAACAGACTAATATAGACTTTAATACTTCGTGCTTAAAGTCGAAAATACCAAAGATTAGTGCAAATGTAATATCGGGCACTAAAGTGCTAAAATATTCAAGAGTTGAACAATCAATTGCAAAATAGAATTAGGCAAAACTGTCGAACAAGAGGCGATAAGCATGTTAATAAATTTATGGCTCCATACATGAAAACACGGTAAATATCTCATAGGGTCATTTTGGATCACACAGAAAATAATACAAAGAGCTTACAGCTAGGACGTGTGCCGAAATACATATATGACTCTGCCGTTAAAAATGAAGGACTTTCATTTGTTCCAAAAAAAGGATTTTGTTCAACATTATGAAACAAAGATAAAAATTATTTACTATTTATATTAGGTCCTTACATATGAAATTGGTGTTTTGTATGGGAGGAACAAAAAGTCGAATATTTTTTAATATAATATATTTAATTAATCAAAGTATGAACCATTATTTTCTATGTACTTTTGCCATCTCATAGGTAGTTCATTGATCCCTTTACTAAAAAAACCAGTCGGACGGGAATCAATAAAATCTTTGAAGGCGATTTTTACTGCCCCATCGGAGTTGAATTTTTTCCCTTGCAAGAAGTTATCCAAATTTCGAAAAAAATGGTAATCAGTTGGAGCAAGGGCTGGGGAGTACGGAGGATGTCTTAGACTTTCCAATTGAAGCTCTTCTAATTTAGTAGCCGTCTGTTGCGCAGTGTGTAGTCTAGCGTTGTCGTGAAGCAGCAGTGGCGTGGAGCGATTGACCAGCCTAGGTTGTTTAGCCGCTAGCTTTTCCATCATGGTTTGCAATTGCTGACAATAGACATCAGCCGTAATAGTCTGGCCAGATTTGAGAAAACTGTAATGAACAATACCGGCACTAGTCCACCAAACGCTTACAAGTAACTTTTTTGGGGTTAATTTTCGCTTGGGGCAGGATTTGGCTGGCTGGCCAGGATCCAACCAGTGCGCTGAGCGCTTCCGATTATCGTAAAGAACCCATTTTTCATCACAGGTAATGATTCGGTTTAAAATACCTTCATTATTGTGCCGGTTTAGTAATGTAACGCAACAGTCGATGCGCGTTTGCCGGTTTGCTTCAGTCAATTCGTGAGGTACCCACCTTTCAAGCTTTTTAATCTTCCCAATTTGCTTCAAGTGAATTAAAACAGTTTTATCACTAACATCGCAGCCTGCAGCTAAATCGGACGTGGTTTGCGATGGATCCGCTTCCACAATAGCCTTCAACTCTTCATTATCAACTTGAGTCTCAGGCCGTCCACGGGGCTTGTTCTGCAGATCGATATTTCCAGAACGAAAACGTTGGAACCAAAAACGAACTGTGTTTTCTTTTGCAACACGACCGCCATACACATCATTCACCCTTCGAGTCGTTTCCGCAGCACTAGTGCCACGGCGGAACTCGTACTCGTAAATAATGCGATATTTTAAGTTTTCCATTTTGTAAAATGAGTGACGCAAACAGAAAAAAACAGAAGAAAAAAAACAAATGAATGACGGTCATCGAACCACAAATACATGAGTCTATAGCTGTACAAATTTGAATTTGGAATTCCTTACCAAAGAGGAGAAATTCGTGATTAAAGTGGCCAGTACGAAAAACGCCAATTTCATATGTAAGGACCTAATATTACTAAGAACTGGAGATAATTTGTTGTTATTGTGGAAAGATGTAACATCAAAGAAATATTTACATATCTCTCGGGACTCTAACATACGGTTAACATAGTAAATTTAATTGTTCTTTGCTTTAACTAACTTAACTTTAAGTTTGCTAACTAATTTTCCATCATATAATTAAACACAAGAGATGTGCGCAATCACAAAAATCTATTTGTAAACTTACTAAGATTCATTTATTAAAACTAATTGACCCCCATCATCCTCTGGTGATATGTGATGACGTTTTAGACTACCCCTCTTCCCCTACATCTAAAACCATTTTTTTTTTTCAGAATATTAAAATAAATACCTCCCCTTCCCCAGTCGAGCCTCAATTAATGGACGATCGATAACAATAAGACCTTGAAATAAGATCTATCGGAATCATTACCTTACTATTACAAGTAATCGAATTATATTCGATACAATATCGATATACCTTGCGTCACTAATCGACGTTGGCAATCGACATGCTATTGTTTAATGAGTAACGCATTTTTAGCTTGTAATATAGTTCTGAAGTAAAAAGGAACTTATTGTAAAAGTCATAAGTACCAATATCATTTGTACAAAGTTCAAGGTGTTTTTATACTAGTCTTGTTATAAGTTATAAAAGTAATGTTCACAAATTTTGTATAATCGATTAAAATTTAACATTGATAAATATTTAAATTAACACATTCGAATGGCATGATAAAGATTTTTACTAATGGCACACTTTATTCCACAATATCTAAATAAATAAATAACTGCTTTATTGTCACACTTATATACACAAATATGTATATGCCTTGGTTCCTGAACTAGAGCAAAGCCATGTGATTCAGGAGCCAATACCTTCCCCCTAGAAAGAATTAGAATGTAAGAAAATATCTATGGTATTTTCTTCCATTCTAAAAGATATAAAGACGTGGGAACTTAAATTATTTACCCTCTACAACTCTACACAAAAGGTGATTGGACCTGTGCAAATCACAGTTACACAGAAGCCAGTCAAATAGAATAATTGTTATTCCATTAACGTTTGTGCTCACAATGCGCGAAAGTGCATCTTCATACATGACTTGTAAATTCCTTTTGTAAATAATATTCTTTTACTGTACCTTAATCGTATACAAATAAGGACTATTTTACCTTAATCGTTTATTCTCAATAATTCCTGTAACAACCCGGAAGGACTTTCGCTGACACTTGTGTTTGTTTTTGTGTTGAACAAGTACCGCTTTCTGTTATTTGAAACAATTTACAAAGAGTGAGCTATTCTCAACTTGTACTTGAAAAATAAAAAATGCATGTCTAACCGTAAAAAATCATATCTGTATAAAACATATCTTTATCCCTCTCATTATCGTTGCCAATATAGAGATAACAATATGTTTTAAACGGAGATTTTGGTCTCAAAAATCCACGACAAAACACTTCACTTTAAATTCAATGCTTCAACATTTCATTCGAACGTAATCCTTTTAAACATTCACTAATAAAAATCAAAATTCGTAGTAAGTGGATTGTCTAGCTGTAATATGCATAGGTTATTTATTTTTTACTGAGAGTTGATACTAAAAATTCTGAAAACATTAATCAACAACAGACTCTGATTTCAAATCCAAATGATACTTTCTTTATATTTAATAAAACATCTTATAAAACTAAGCTCTAAGAATTTTATCAGATCGACTTAAACAAATAGAATCGATCAAATCGAGTACTCGTTTAAAAATCAATCAAAAGCCATAGATAAAAAAAATCAATTAGCCGTTAACATTGTTGTTGCCGACTGTACCACTTCACATAAAATCGACAATGCGAGTTCTCACTATTGTTAAAAATAAAAGAAAACCCTGATGTGCCAGTCAAAGTTTTTATTCGATTCAATCACCTTCTGACCCGAATCGATTTAATTAAGGAATCGCAATCGATACTATTCGATTCAATTGGAATCGATAGTAAAATCTCTCGTGAAAATGGACCAGTGAAAGTACGCTTGTGAGATCACGATCAAGGATGATTCGAGTGAAAATCACAAATTACTTTGACGGATTCTGGGTCAGTAATGACTGACCATTGTAGGGGATAATTTTATTTGCAATGATACTTTGAAATGAAAAATACGACGCCTTCTTTACCGTAAACAGTTCAACAGTCTTTCGTATATTACAGTAAATAAAATATAAATTTCTAGACGAACTTTTTAACAATTTAATTACGATGTTAAACCAAAGTAAAAAGACTATTTTCAACTAGAGTTCAGATGTGTGATTTTACATAACAAAACATTCTTAAAATTTGAATAACCTATAAACTCTTCTTTACTATATCCATCTAATATAATCTAATTTTAGTGACTATTTATAACAATCAATAGTCAATTAGTTATTTTGCTCCACCTTCTTCAACAGAGATCACAGTATTGTACAATATTATCAACTGTAATTTGTGTACGCCGCTATCTGACCACATTACGACAAGGTAATTCGAAAAGGTTAAACGTTCTTAAATTCTTTGTTACAGATTTTATGCTGATACAAACAATATAATAAAGAAAATATGAAAACAAATAATATTATAATATAAAAAAATGCGACGCTAATATGAAAATATTCGTGAATATGGTTCAGTGATAAATCCAAGATGGCGCATAAAGTGAAGAGCAATCATTACGTGGCTACGCACAGGTCCGGAATGGACTCGCCCTCATCTGGCGGATACCTGCACAGGGGTTCGTCGAGGGATGAAAACGACAGCCATCGGGCACCCTCCGAGAGGACATTATCTGAATATACGGTAAGATTTTTTTTAATAAATAGTTCTTAAAATTTTCAGAAGTACCATTAAGTTATACATTTAATTTTTACATAATATACGAGTATCACTGGACGATAAGATTGATCTATTTTACTAGTTATTTTAACTCCAAGAAAGTATAAAAAACTTGAGAGGTGTCAAGGGACACCCGGATGGAACGAAGTTCCTTTCAATTAGTTAGTGAAGGAACCAATGTTTATTCTATGCATAAAAAAAACAAGTCTTCACAAGAATGAATTTTCGTTATATATTGTCACGTCGTTGCCATGGTGATATAGCAAAAAGTATCGTAACAACTTTTCGTAAGATTTTTTTCCATCTAGCCCCCTTTCACAACGCGCGATAAGGTACTTCGTTCCAAAATTAATTTCCAATTTCTATTCCGTTACTTAGCAATTTTTCCAACTAAATCCGTTCACAAAAGAAACATTATCACTATTTCTATATTTACAATGTAATTTTGTTACAATCTATTCCTATTTGTTGTACAAATAAAGTGAAACTTTTTATCCAAAACATCAAACGCCCAAGTAATTATATGTAAATAATACAGAGTACAATCTGAACAATACACCGCATTGTGCGTGTTAACAAGATTGGATATGCTCTGATTTGTAGCAACGTACGAATACTGACATGCGATGTTAAAAGTAGACATCTCATGCTAGTACGAAAATTATTCAAAACCGTCAGATGCTACAGTTTCCCATTAGAGTTATGGCATATTAACAAGAAAAGCGAGTCTTTTCAAACATAGTCAATTTAAATTTCAAAATTTTGTGATATTTTTTTAATTAAAAAATTGTTTTTGGAACGAAGTGCCTTATCGCGCGTTATGAAAGGGGGCTAGACGGAAAAAATTCTTACGAAAAGTTGTCACGACACTTTTTTAAGTATGTTAACGACGAATGAGCGCTACTTCACCATGGCAACGACGTGACAATATATAACGAAAATTCATAGAAATAAAATGTACTTCTTGTGAAGACTTAAGTTTTTGATTCATAGAATAAACATTGGTTCCTTCACTAATTAATCGAAAGGAACTTCGTTCCATCTGGGTGTCCCTTGACACCTCTCAAGTTTTTTTTGGATCAGATTGTGGTTCTTAGGTTTTACCTAAAGAATTTAAATCATGCTTGCAAAAGAAGAAAATATCGTATACTGAGAAACACCTCTGTATTTTTATGATTTTTTTTTAGAAATCTTAATATCGTATTACTTAACTAGATGACCTACCGTCAGGTCTCTGCTTCATCTATGTAATGTTTGCAAATCCGCTAACGCTTATGTCTTGTATCCGCTGTATATCGACGCCGGTGCTATCGACAAGGTTGACTTGTGACATTACAGTGCGCTCTGCAATTGTTCTTTTGTATAACATGATATTGTTAATTATAACAATGGAATGATTTATTGTTTTAGTGCATTTTAATATTAAAATAGACTAATCTAGACTTTGTAAGTTCATTCATTTGTTAATTCATAAGACTTAAGATGATATACTAATATCTTTAACCTTGTTATTTATACATTCTCTATTAAGCATGAATGGAATAGTAATCTTACTAATATTATAAATGTGAATGTTTGGATGGATGGATATTTGTTTGTTTGAAGGTATCTCCAGGACGGCTCAAAGGATCTTGATGAAATTTGGCATTGATGTAGATCATAGTCTGGAAGAACACGTAGGCTATATTATGTTTTTTAATTTAATTACGCGCGGACGGAGTCGCGGGCTACAGTTAGTGTAATATAAAAATAGCTATGGATTCTTTTTGTATTATTACACATTTTGTTTTCCTTTGTACATACCTTATTATTTCATACTTCATAATGTAGTGAACCTTTTAAATAATAATCTAATACAAGCAAGATCATTTCGACATAAATCAATATGCAAAATGTACGCAATAGGTTTTATTTCTGACACACCAACATGAGTTTGTAAGCTCATAGTTCATTTGTAGAAAATATAACATTCCATTTGATATTGATTGACGCCTGACTTTTATTACGGAGTTAACTGACAAGCTTATAGCGGATATCAATTTATATTATCTGTTACAGAGAAATTGTACTATTTAAATTCAAGAGCTAAATTATCTAGGGATAAATTAAAACATGTACATGGAGTTGTGTATGTATGTAGTTGGATAAAAACTCTTTCTTGTTTTTTTTCCTACAATTCTTAGGTGTCATCTTTTAGTTATATGCACTTTATGAAAAAAACGAAATATAGTATTTGGTAACCAGTTCGATGACGCTATTTTACCGCTGTCTCCTATATTTTGTTAGCAAAAATGTATGTTCTAAATACGATTAGTAATAACATTTATTTTATTCCATTCAAAAAATAATTTTAATATTAGTAACACGCTTTCTCTTGTAATATGCACCCTCGTACATTTCTCATATCAATCCTAAACAGATAAATCGAGTCTAATCTAATTATACGAGTACTATATTCGCATCGAATCATCATTTGGCAATCGAATCTTTTCTGTTTATTCGATTACAGTAATCAATTACGTGGTATTGAATTTCTCCTTTTTTTACTGATGCTTCACTTGTATTCGTATTTAGCCTTCTATTAGTTTAGTTGTGTAATACTTGCAGTTATATTCTTATATAAACGTATCTTTGATCGGAATTCTATTTAACATATCAACAATCATTATTTTTATTTGTTTGAAAATGAACCTTTATTGATCCTAATATCATAGATAGACAAAAATATATAGTATTAATTATTGTGTAATGATTCAATAAAATAATTGTCGTGAAAACTTTTTATTTATCTTCCAGACGATAGACGAGCGGACACGATCTCCCTCTGGCGGTGGTTCGGGAGAACATCGCAATGGCAGACGACACCAGACGGGCGGGTCTCCTCGTGCAGACTCCGATGTATATGTCACCAGCGCCGCCTATCGCCCGCCTTCTGAAATTAGGTAAAAGCAAAGCGAAATAAGTGCTCATTTCAACAAGAAAACGGATTAATTTTCTAATGCAATAGAAACTTAATTTATGTTTTAATTTATGTTTAAACGTCATAGTATCGGCAACCAAAACCTGTGATCCAAGAACATAATATGAACTGCTTTGTAAACAATGCAATCTTCGGCAAGGCATCTGCTGTTCCTTTAGTATTACGGATGTCCATTGACGATGGCGTTGATCACCTCGATGTTACAGCCACTCGATTGCCCCTCACTTATTAAAAAATAATTATAACAGATTTTATCTTCATCTTGTAATAGGTACTGAACGTCTGATCTGAAACATAGATCAATACGAGAAAATCCAAGACTTGTAGATGTTCTCCCGATTGAAATTCGCAAACATCGATTAAATATCTTAAAATAAACGTATCCGTCTACATCTGGCGTTTTCAATCGTCTAATTATTTCTTACATTATAACATTTCATTTATTCATTGCCATTCTCTAATATTTATTACATCCGACAGAACAGTATCGTAAAATAATTCGCGGAAGTCGTCAAATGTTTTTAATGTATACAAAAAAGAATATACACATAGATATGTTTTTTTAAAAGAAAAGCTACGTTTGAAATGTACTAAAGTTCTAACTGTCTATTATAAATTTATTTTTAGGCAGATATATTATATGTTACTTGTGTATTTGCTAGCTTATGTTTGCAGCAATGGCCATTAGAAATTCATAAACATATTACAAACGAAATAAATAGAACTTAACTGTGTTTACTTACTCGATGAGGTAAATTTTCTTTTCCTTTATATTATCATCATCATCAGCTCACTATATCTCCCCACTGAGGGGGGCTCCGAGGCTGCCCCAAGTTAGGGGTGACTAGGCCAAAGTTAACCACGCTGGTCAAGTGCGGGTTGACTTCACACATATCATTGAATTTCTTCGCAGGTTGCATCACGATGTTTTCCTTCACCGTAAGAACGTCGGATAAATGTACATATGTAAATCGAAAATCGAAAAACACATTTGGGGTACATAGCGGGATTCAAACCCAGAGCGATTGCAAGTCAAGTGCTTAACCCCTGAGCCACCGACATTATATATTTAGACCAAATATAAATACGAGGAACTACGAAAATATCAACTCGATAAATTTTTTATCCAATACCAACTTTACAATTCAGTTAAAAACGGTACCTAAAGTGAAATGTTTCTTCAAATGTTTTCCTTTTTTTTTACAATACATAAGTTGAAATTATAGTACGTTTAGATGTTCACGGTATTTAGTACAGTCGATTCATAAAGTAGTTCATGGTACATTGTACGGTACGGTACAGTTAGCGACAATAATCATAAAACCGAATGTGACTCCGCACCGCGCCGCAAGATGTCGCGGCACGGTATGTGAATACTGTCAATGATTGTTCCCACGCACAACGAGAAATATTGTGAAAATGTCACACTTTCGAACTCACAAACTGGCACAGAACTTAGATATAATCAAATAGATACGTAAATATATTTACCACCTTATTACTTTCACATTTAGTACCTAAATTAAATTAATCTTATATATATAATTCTCGTGTCACAGTTTTCGTTCCCGTACTCCTCCGAAACGGCTTGACCGAATCTCATGAAATTTTGTGAGCATATTCAGTAGGTCTGAGAATCGACCAACATCTATTTTTCATACCCCTTTTAAGATTTTTTTAACTGCGCGCGGACGGAGTCGCTGGCGACAGCTAGTTATTTCATAATAATAATTCAAGATTCAAAAATAATAAATTATTTCCTTGCATTACATTACATTGCAATACGACATCTCACCACTATTGCTTTATTCTTACTAGTCATACTAATATTATAAATGCGAATGTTTAGATGGATGTTTGTTTGAAGGTATCTACGGAACGGCTCAACGGATCTTGATGAAATATAGTCTGGAAGAACACAGGCTACTTATCAAGTTTTTTTAATTCCGTGCGGAGAGAGTCGCAGGCGACAGCTAGTGATTACATATCTTGTACTTATACTCTTATAGTACTTAATAATAGTAAAATCAAGTCTAGAAATTTATCAGGTCCGCATTCCGAAGAGGTTCGCGATGTAGGTGAACCGGTACAACCCTACCCCATTGTTCCCGTCCGAGATGCACCCAGTATAGTATATGCATATGCATATAGACATCGCAATTATTTCAGAAATGTATTTACAGTACATATTAAAACAAATAATAAATAAATGAGTAATGTTTTTCTTGCCCTTAAAAATTAAAGAGCAATTTAAACAGCAATTGCTTTAAATAACATTAGAATAATGTAATGATGTTTAATTAATAAAAATATCTTATTGCAAGAAAGAAATATATTTATTCCATATTTTAAAGCAAAAACATTCTCTAAAGACTACGAATATACAAAAATATTGATTGTTAAACTTGCTTCTTGTAAATTCATATAATGTTTACTCAGAACATGTTAAAAATCGTCTTATAAACAGTCGATATTAAATGGAACATCACTATTATAATGTCAATACAAAGTTAATTCGTTATGTAATGACAAAAAGTAGTGAAGTGACACTCGATTATCGATTGTTCTACCTAATGATGTAATTAGTTGGCAGATTTTTATTTCACAAAAACATTTTTACGTAAAAACATTAATAAATGTAAAAGTTGATTACTTGAGACGCCATTTCTTTAATAAAAATACAGTATGTTTTACTTTCCGCGATGGATAGATAAAAAAAAATTGTTCTTATTCTTGGAATTTTTATGATGTAAAAAATTTAGGTTCTAGGTTCTTTTTATACTTTATCTTTTTATACAAACTTAAACTATAGAGACGTGTGTAAATCAGTTCTGAATCGATTCAAAAGTTCAGGTCATAGACTTGAATCGCTGAGCTGCGGTTCAACATCTAAATTTGCAGCTCACAGCTCATCACGATATCCTATACCTATAACTATGTGAGGTGACAAGTGGCGAGCTGCCTGGTAACTTGTAATTCGTATAAATAACTATGTAGGTACAAATTGAACTGAGCTGCGAGTCGGTTCACTGATCTGCGTCACATAAGTGAACCGTGAGCTGATCTGCAGATCATCAATTTTACTTGACTTACCCATACCTACAAATTCATTGTAAAATGTTACCAACTTATCTTTTAATAGTTCACATTAAAATTGATCTGAACTACCGAAATGAATTTCATGCAAGAACTTTCTATTCAAGCGTCCTTGCCACCGTGACCATATTGCGTTCTGTTCGTTTCCATCACCGAAACATTTTTATAAACACATATCGTTATCCCTTTCATTCACTTAGAAGAAAATGAGATAACAGTATGCCTTGCTATGGTTGTTGCAGTAGAAATCCAATATTAGATGGAATTTGTTTCCCGATATTCCCATGCGTTTTTATAACTCGGATTTCATAATGCACCTTTGTTGATGCCGGCTGGAGCGAGTAATCTTGAATTATTAAGTTAAAGATTGTCTGGGATCTTAAGAAAGATTATGTTCACATTTATATTTTTTAACTGTAATTATTGCCCATAGCAGATAGAAGGAGGAGCTCGTAGTTCATAGCGCCTATGCGCTAATGGTCAATAACAATTATGTTAATCGAATCTAGTGTTGAGTCAAATAACCTAACGTCTACGCTCTCAAAACTATATTCTAACAATAAAACTTCGAGGAATAACTGAAACATCTTAATGTTAATGTCAATAGTTGTAAATTGTTCAAGGTTTTTATTTAATCTTTCTAGCTTTTACCCGTGACTTCAACCGCGCTAAATAAAAAATTAATTAAAAAATATTACTAAGTAGCCTATATGTTCTTCCGGACTATGTTCTTCATCTGTGCCAAATTTCATCGAGCCCTCAGCACCGCTTCGAACCGATTCACATCTATCTAAATTTTTAGGTTAAGAACTCGGATTTACTATTATCACTCGAAATTGTCCTTTCGAATTTGTTTATCATACACATAGTAAGGGACCTAAATTGTTCATTGGATCAAAATTTTATTCACCCTTTCACTAAACTATACAACTTATTTAAAACGTCTGTCACATGACTAAGCGATACGTGCCTCGTTAGGGTTTGTTTTTTATTGGACAAAAACTCTTCACGTCTATAATGACAGGTCCTTTAAGAGACTTTCTTTTCTTTTCTTTTCATGATTGAGATGATCAACCTTTAAATAGACAACTAATTTAAGTGCTGTCCTGTTGACGAGGCTTTTGTATATTTTTATCAACAATAAAAACTTTGACGGTTGTTTTATATAGGAGTAAGTGCTGTGAGAATTTAATTCTTATACCAGTAGTAGTTTTAAACAACATTTTTTTAAACAAGTTAATTATAAACGATTATAATCTATGAATTAAAAATATTCTGTATTTCTGCTTTCTCCAGTCGTCAGTCGCGTGCGCCTCGCAGCGTGTACTCGTACAGAAGCGCTGTGGCGCCATCTGTAGCATCCACACATCGCTCCAAAGTCTCCAGAAAGGTAAATAAAATATTTATTTATGTACATAACTGTTTTTATTGGATACAATCTTATAGACAATCGCTGTTATCTTACTACAAGATGATGCTGATTATAAATACTTGTAGGCGGGCGTGAAAGTGGAGACGATGGCAGCACCGAACCCGTTCTGTCCGAACGTGAAGGGCATGTGCTGCCTGATGCTTCTCCTCAATCTGGGTCTCATACTCGTCACCCTCGGCTTCGTCATCGTGCTGCAGTTCTTCGAACCGCTCTTTGTATGGTAAGTACTATATAAGTAAATTAAGAACAACGCCATCTATTTACATTACAAGGGTTTGTTTTGTTTGCTATAATAAATCACAAAGGCAAACGATGCAAAAAAAAATTAAAATTACTTGAAATTTTTGTTGCTATTTTATTATTGTAATAATTTCTTTTTAATTACTATCGCAATAGTAATTCGTGGGAACCGATTATGAGGATGTGGACTGCGCTTAATAACCTTTAACTGAGTAAACCGGGCCATCTGAGTATAGTAAAAAGCTAAACGATTCCGAAAATTGAGCAATCGCATCAGAACTAGAACGAAACGCGACTTTATCCGTTCTTTATCCGGCGTCACCGCGGAGCGTGAACGATTGTTCTCGGCCGTACATTAAAAATCAATTTGAATTTACAAAAAAATACATCTCGGCGACTCTACAACGGTACACGCAATTTGGTTGACAATGTGACATTCATGAACCATCGTTGGTTTTTCACAACTCCCGCCATTACAATTTTTTGGCGGTAATCAATTTTTTATTCAGTTTCCCGCCCACTTGACCTATCGTTTATCTCGTTAAAGGCCAGAGAACATTGTTATGTTCCATTTAAATTTATTAATAATCTTAAACGCGTAAACTGTATTTTACAGACGAATGTTACGTTTATGATGTGCGCAGCGTTTCGTGCTAAATTGATAACTCATAAAAAATTAAAAGGGCGTTGTTGTAATTATTTTAAATTTTGTTTTTCAGGATTCTTGGCATAGTGTTCTTGATATTCGGGTTCATCACCCTCGTCGGCAGTCTCATATACTGCGTGGTGCTCTGCAGAGAAAACCCATACCCAAGGTACCCTGACGACTTCTACTGGACCCACCACTGGTCCAAGACGATTGGACCTTCAGAAATACACTACAGCGCAAGTGAAAAGCCCTACAGGCAGAACGGACACAGCGACAGATATAATAAATACAACGGCAAATATTCCGATAAAGAAAGTGCTAAAGGTTATTCTGACAGAGAAAGCAAGTTAAGTAGGTACTGAATGCTTAACTTAGGTTATAAATACTGAGGTACTGTGCCGCATTTAAATCGCAATGTCGTCACAAATACCATTTAAATATGAATGTAAGTGAAAGAAGTTTTTAGGTTAGAATTCTTCAATGCATTTTTATTGTTTGGGAAATCTTTTTTTATTGAATTGAACGCCATCTTTCTTTTTATATGAAACAAAAGGGAAACTATTTCAAATACGTAGTTGTTAAGAGAAATTCACTTGGTAACTGATTTAACAACGATTTAATTCAATTTAAAAGTACAATGTAAATATTTGAAAAAATAATAAAAAATACATAACGTATTGTTGTAAAATATTAATTGTGTGACATGATGGATATAGCTTTACTAATACTAATAATGTTTGTTGTATTTACAAAGTAAATAGAATGAAATAAATTCAGAATTTACTGCGATTCAATAGCAATTATTGTTTATTTATATAATATTGATATTGTGGTTGCGCAACATCAGAGAGTGGACAGGAATTTCGAGTGCCGCCCAACTGTTTCGCTTCGAAAGAGATAAACAAAAATTTGGAAAACTGACCGCCAACCTTCGCTAGTCGGAGAGGCACATCAAGAAGATGTAATTTTAATGCAAGTTATAAAATATACATACTATGTTTCCGAAAATATTTATTTTCTCCTTCAATAAGTATTGTAAATAATGTTTTATAAATTCTTTACAAATAATCTTAATCTAGTTACAAGGAACGATTGCCATATTAAATTTATTTTTCTTTATTTAATTTGCTAGTAATGTTTAAATATTGTAGACGACTTCGACGCATTAATATCGGGAATAACATATTTAAATAACTATGTAAAATAATCTAGAACTTAAATTGAAGATAATCAATATTTTAATAAATAATTTTGTGTATTTTTGGTATTTTATTTTTGATTAATTTATTATTACTACATTTTGGGTTTTAGCAGAAACAAAACACATTAAAACAATTCCCATCCCTAAGATTCTGTTTGCAAAATCATAGACACCTCTTTTTTTCTTTTGTGTGATATAATGAGCAAAAAGTATGTCAGAAGTGGGATTCGAACCCACGCCCTCAGAGAGGACCAGAACGCCCAAACACCCGCTAAGCGGGCAAGTTGCCTTGAGTCTGGCGCCTTAGACCGCTCGGCCATCCTGACGATATTACATGTAGCTGAATTACTCTATCAATTATTAAATATACTTACACTCTCAGAAAAGTATGTTAAATTTAATAAAAAATAAATAAATAATACTTTATACATATCAAGATCTCTCTTTCACTTGCTTTTTACGTTTATTCTGAGCTATATATGTACGCAGCCGCAGTTTCTCGTAGAAATAGCAAATTGTGATCCATGTATGCCTAAGGACGCAGTTTAAATAGCCGTTAGGGCGATTTACTCCCAAGTAGGTAAAAACTAAAAGCCAAAACTTTAAGGCTTTATAACCTTGTGTGCCAACCACGTGAGTGAGAAAAGGCCAGGGAGATGATGTAGGGTGATTTAAAGTGCGCCCTAACTGATTTACGTTTTTTACGCGCATTTTCCTTGTAAACTGAGTACGACGCTTGCTATCAACAGATCATTTTCAAATCGTGAGCTCTAATACAAAGACCGTATGTTATATAACGACCAAGTTACTGACTAGTGAAACTGCACCTTAATACTTATAGTTTGTCTTGCTTACTTTAATAATTATATTGCTAAACACAAAATACAAATAGAAAATGTAGTGAGATAATGAAAGGAAGGTAAATAAAATGCATTATAATATCAAAATTTATATTAATATCAATTTATATACAAAATTCTTAACACATTGAACAATGTAATGTCGTTTCTTGTCTAATACTAATTGACACAAGTTGGTATAATTTCCAACTGCTTATAAAAAAATCAATGCAACTTTATGCATATAGATTATTTTCAAATCTCTAAAATTGTACTAAAATTTAATTTAATTTTGTTGTGGCAAATTCTAATAATTTCATGCGAAATTTAACTGAACATATCTTAAAATTTTGAGCTTTATTATTGATATACATAAAAATTAGTCTTTGCCACACAATTAACTATAATGGAATAATAGAAAATAAATTAAAAAGATATAAAAATACTGTTAGGAGATAGAAATAAAAAAACAAAGATAGGAAGAATACAAAAATGGATAGAAATATTTACCTTTTTGATAAAACACTCGATAGAAATTTTATTTTTAAATTTTAATAAGATCGTTCAAAAATATAGTGACATTTAAAATCAAGGCGGTCAAAATTCACAAGTTTAAATATAACGTAAACACAAACATTATTGTTTCTGTCTATCCAGAGAAAACACAGACACATCATTGTCTTCTATCCAGAGAGAGTTAGAGAGACGACATGTATTCGTACAAGTATTTCAACAGTGAAAACGCACAGTTACTTTAATAACTTCTATAACAAAATTATATTATTTCATTTCCGTAAGAAATTCCATTCTTTTTGTTGTACAGAAAAACTTTGCTCTAATATTTACTTTGCGTAAAACTTTCAAAAGACAAAATTCAAATGCTAAAATGATGAAGGCCTTTACAATTAGATGACAGTTAACGTTACCATGGCAACCATCAATCTTTGCTTTTATTGGCTTGTAATTTATGTCACTTTCTCGCATAACTATTTCAATTTACTACCACCACATCAAATGGAAGTAATTCCGTCTACAGTCTGATGAGTGTGGTACCGGAGGCTTAATTTTAGACCTCTTTCCCTTTCCATTATTTTCTTATTAGGAAAAGATGAGAAGAAGAAGTGGATTGGGCGGAAGATGGGACGCATTGGAAAGAGAAATATTCTCTTTCTGTGCGTCCCCTTCTCCGTTGATTAAAGGTAGGCAGCGTATCTGCATTTGCGATGTCCATGGGCAACGATCGCCTCGCTATTTCAGCGAATTCAGGTGGCCGTTTGCTCGTTTTTGCACACAAATTTATATATTGTTAAGTGAAAAAAAAAATCATGGTTAAAATTTATCAATATCTAAAGAATTTTTAACCGACTTCAAAAATGAAGAGTTTCTGAATTTGTCTGTTATTTTTTTTATAAAACAATCATAACAAAAAAAAATTTGAAAATCTTGTTTTATATGAAAATGTAGACAGATTAAGACAGAAAAAAAAAGGAAAAATTATTTAGAGAAAACATTAAGAAAATTGATACGAAAACAGAGATCTTTTATAATGTAGAAGTCAATTAAAATATATATAAATATATGTTTTGATAGTTCTAGAGATTATTGCATATTGCAAACTCTTCAACTTATTTATATAATAATGTTGAAGAGTTTGTTTGTACGCAATTTCAGCAACTACAAGTATTAAAAAATACTTTATTTTGCATTAAAAACACAATTACAGTCAAAATCTGTTATAACGACATCGAAGGGACTACTCATATTGAGTCGTAAAAACCGATAGTTGTAACTACCGGTGACAGGTATTAATAGGAAAGATATGTAATAACATTCAGCCAGGACCTTTGATTTTGGCCAATTTAACCGGTATGTTGTTCTAAACGATGTCGCCATAAACGGTTTTGACTGTATTAATAAAGGTTATAAACTATGCAAAAATTACTTTTTTATATATACTACAAAGTAACAAACGAGCAAGCGGCTAAATGAATTCGCCGAAATGGCGAAGCGACATCTGTCCATATACATTCGCAATTGCAGATGCATTCCCTACCCTCAATCTACGAAGGAGGAGACGCACAAAAAGAGAATATTTAACCTTCCTATGCATCTCCTCCATCAAATCCACCTCCACTTCCCATCCTTTCCTTATAGGAAAAGGGTGGGAAGGGAAAGAGAACTAAGATTAGTCCTCCAACACCACACTCATCAGACTGTAGGCGGAATTACTTCTACTTGACGCCTGTCTTCTGTGAGGTTGTGGTATTTCACCAGTCGAGCCGGCCTCATCAAATTCACCTCTCCTTCCCATTTATATGAATGTAATCACATAAAACAAATGTATGAAAATGTATGTTAATGTTACATGAATCCTATCCACCTTGAATTCGACTTAAGAAAAATTACATACTAAATAAATTAAAAATAATTAAAAATAACACAAATTGTCGCGTTATAATAATTAAAAACGAGATTACACTTCTCAACTATTCCATTGTAAAGTGACATTTAAAAAACTTCAATCATACAAAAATAAATTTAAAACATTAAGTTTCAATTCGTAATTATTTCTCGCCGCAAACATTTCCTCACTTATTAAAGTCATAATCTGCGAAATAAAAAAAAAACATCTTAATTATATAAATAATACCCATATTTTCATCTAAATATATCTAAATTTATATTGCAAAGATATTTTTATTCACATACTAGTTGTAGCCCGCGATTGCGTCCGCGAGGAATTAAAAAAAAACCTTAATTAGTAATCTATGTATTAGTAGGCTATATTAAAAAATATTTTTTTTTATTTTGCGCGTACAAATCTATATATATAAAAGAAAGTCGTGTTAGTTACACTATATATAACTCAAGAACGGCTGAATCGATTTGACTGAAAATTGGTGGGCAGGTAGCTTAGAACCAGGAAACGGACATACGATAATTTTTACCCCGTTTTCTATTTTTTATTCCGCGCGGACGGAGTCGCGGGTAGAAGCTAGTAATAGATAAATCACGAATTTATTTATTCTCAAAGTATGAAAAATCTACTTTAAAAGAACTGTACTGAATTACAGTTTAATTAGGAATCTTATAAACTATGAATCAATTACTTAGAAATCTACACTAAGGAGTTCATTAAGTATCAATTAAAGGTCTCTGTGTCAATTACCTGTATGTAATCTATTCGCTGTCATCACTAAAGTTGTATTTAGCTTGAGGTCTGGAGCGCGCTTTGCCTCGCGGCGCTGGACTGCTGGAGATATCCTCGTCTTCTGAATCACTATCAGCTTTCTTCTTTGCTTTCTTCTTAGGATTCGCCTTCTTATCCTGGAATTATTATAATATATATAAATCTACACATAATAAATAAATTGAAGTATCTGTATGTAATAACGAAAGTACGTAGCTGATAAGAAAAAACTATTTTTTTTTTAATTTTTGTCAAAACTAAAAAACTCAAAAAGATTTATATTTTTGTATGTATTGAATAAACTGAAAAATTACTGGCCTGATCTCAAAAAGATTTTTATTTAACGAAAAAACTAAAAAACTACTGGCCCGATCTCAAAAAGACTTGTATTTAACGAATAAACTAAAAAAACTACTGGCCCGATCTAAAAAAGAATTGTATTTTTTTATGTAACAGATAAACTAAAAAACTACTGGCTCGATGTCAAAAATTCTTTTGCCATTAGAAAGCTACAATATCAATCAGTAACATAGCATTTTACATAGTATTTTAAATGCTAATGGTTAAAGTAACACTTAAATGTAGATTAATTAATAACATTTACACTAAGCAACCATTAAACGACCATTTAATTTTTTTTCTGTTACGATAACTGTATTTTCCCTGACCATAAACAAGAAGAATTACCTTTTTAGTATCAAATATGCTATCATCATCACTATCCGCACTCAGCAGGACTTTGGCAGGTCTCTTCTTGGGCTTGTCTTCTTTCTTGTCCTTGCTGTTGGTGTTGAGCAACTTCCTCTTAGGTGCTGGCTTCTTCTTAGGAGGGGAGAGTGGAGCCTCCTCTTCCTCACTGGATAATATGGTGGTGGGCTCCGAGTGATGGTTGTTTGTTGGTTGATCTTTCTTTGTATCTTCTATTAATGAATCGAACAGACAATCTGGAAATTCATTTGATAATTTTACATTCCACTATCCATCAAGCATCTTTAGATTAATATAATACGAAATGTAAAAAAAAAAAATATTGTCATCCTTTGTCTATTGGCTTATACAAAACTAGCTATGACCTGCGAGTTTGTCCGCGAGAAATTAAAAAAAAAATCTAGTAATAAATATAGACTATAAGTGATAGTGTAGCTTTCCAACAGTACTAGTCTAGGTTTCACAGACTGATGACTTTTCAAATAGCTAGAATGTTATAAACATACTAGTTGCATCCTGCGACTCCGTCTGCACGGAATTAAAAGAATACTTATACCCTATGTGTTTTTCTAGACTATGTTATACATCTGTGCTAAATTTCATTGAGAACTGTTAAGTCATTCTGCAGATACCTTTTAACAAACATCCATCCATCCATTTAAACGTTCGCATTCATAACATAAGTAAGAAATAAGTTAAATAATGTATTTCTACCTGAATCCATTTCAGCAGGTTTCTTGTTAGCATTCTTCTTAACATTGAAGTCATCATCATCACTGAGAGACAGCGCGCGCGGCCTCTCCCCCTCAGAGTCCACCTTGTTGTCATGAAGTTCTAACTCCTCGTTAGACTCTGACTCCTCTGAACCGTCTTTGTATTTCTGAACCTGGAATAAAACGAAAGTATATTATATGAGTGGTCATTTCCTTATTATTATTGGTCAATAGTCAACTAAAACTAGAAAACTAAAAAAAGAAAGAAGTTATAAATCAACTAACTAAACAATATAAAATAATACAAAGTATGATTTACTGTGAAATTATGTAATATCCTTTTTATATCAATACCTTTTACCTTTTTATATATGACATTTTGTACAATTTTAATTGGAATCATTTCATATTTTCTACCAATTTTCGGTAGAACAATATAAAAATGACTGCTCTGTATTTTTATTGTGTTTACAAAGATTATCGGTTTATTAAAAGATCGACGCATCTGTAAATGCATATCAAGTATACGAAGAAGAAGAATCATAAAGATAACATAATGATTTGGAATAGCATAAACCAGAGCAATATGTATTAAATCTTAATATATATAAATCTCGTGTCACAATGTTTGTCCTCAATGGACTCCTAAACCACTTAATCGATTATAATAAAATTCGCACACCATGTGCAGTTCGATCCAACTTGAGAGATAGGATAGTTTAAATCTCATATTATAGTCGCAATTTTAATTTATTGCTAATTATTTGTCTGTTATTATTTGACAGTTACAATTATCTGTTAACTCCAAATGATTCTAACAGATGTCGATACCTTTCGACTGGGTTGAGTAAGTAATCAATAGATGGCGCTGCTATGGTAAATCTACGAACGTGTCATATAAGCTTATTAACTGCGCGCGGACGGAGTCGCGGGCGACAGCTAGTTTATGTATACCTTTGTGGCAGCTCTCCTGGCGCTGGCTCTCTCCCGTGGCGCAGGTTGCTCCACCATCTCCACATCTGACTCCGACATCTCGCCAGAACTGCTGCCGCTGAATGTCATCTTTTTCTATAAAATAAAACTAAATTTACTGAAGGGAAAATTTATTTAGCTATAGTAAAGCAAATTTTGTTAAGGTTACTCGGTTTAAGTCTGCTGGAATTGACTGTGGGAGTAAGAGGGAATTGACTGTGGGAGTAAGAGGGAATTGACTGTGGGAGTAAGAGGGAATTGACTGTAGGAGTAAGAGGGAATTGACTGTGGGAGTAAGAGGGAATTGACTGTGGGAGTAAGAGGGAATTGACTGTGGGAGTAAGAGGGAATTGACTGTGGGAGTAAGAGGGAATTGACTGTGGGAGTAAGAGGGAATTGACTGTGGGAGTAAGAGGGAATTGACTGTGGGAGTAAGAGTCAACTAAGAGTAAGAGATATATAGTAAAGGTGCCACCTACAAATCATACTAATTATACCAATGCGAATGTTTTCAATGAATGGATGGTTGGATGGTTGGATGGATGGATGGATGGATGGATGTTAGAAGGTATATCCGGAACGGTTAAATGGCTATTGATGAAATTTGTCACAAATGTAGGACATATTCTGAAAGAACACATAGGCTACTTATTAAGTTTTTTTCTTTTAATTCCACGCGGACGGAGTCACGGACGACAGCTAGTTTATTATAAACATTAAAAAAGTGCTGTCAAGCTACCTTATTTAATATGTTATTAATTTCGTTTAATTCAAGTTTCAACTAACCTTCTTAGGTTCCTTCTTGAATGTAAGTTTCGTCTGTTTTAGCCCATCCGTCTTCTCCGCCTTCTCCTTTTCTGGTTTCTCTTTCTTTACTCTTCCCTTTGGCTTCTTCTCTCCACTAGTGGGCGGGGTCACTCCCGTGGGATCGTCCTGGGAATTACATTAAAGAATATGTACAGATATTTCATATCCACACAAAGTCGCATGCAACTGCTAGTTTGTAATAAACTTACAGGATCATATTCCTTCTTGATTTCTTTCCTGGTCTTGGCCTTCTCCGCAGCCTGTATCCTCTTGATGAGGTCCTCTGATATCTTGGGCTCGATCCTCCTGCCGTTCTCTGATGGGATGATGTCGAACAGAGACTTCCTGTTCTTCTTGTTTGCAGCCTGGATATTTATGTATAATTAATAGTATATCGATAAATATATTGATAAGGTTCTTTTTGTTTTTTACTACAACTATATTAGTTTAATATTTAAACAAAAGGTTATATGTTTGCTGAAACGACTTTACTCATAAAGAGTATGTAAATTTACCAATTTTAAGACTTTCTAAGTTATATTATAATAGTTACCTTCTTTCTTTCCATCTGTACGATTGCAAAATAAAACACAAAGGTATTTAAAAAAAATCCTTCAAAAAAAATAATATATACTAAAATTGTCAATTTACACAACAGATTAAAAAAAATCCATAACAATTATACTTTTATTTCAAGATTTTTTTTATTTTCCTATTAAATTTCAAAACACAAAAAAATAATGTCAGAACTCACCATTGCCTTGGAGCTCTTCTTGTTTACGGTATTCTCTTCGTTCCTCTCTTTCTCCTCCACCTCCTCTAAACGTACGAGGAAAGCATCCAGATCCTCGCGCCACAACATCGCTGGAGTTTTAGCTCTAAAAAGTTAGATATTTATGAATAAAATATATTACACACAAAAAATAAACGTAAACTCGTATTATTTGATTAGGATTAAAGATTTACTCTCAAAAAAACAAACAAAACCCCACTTTACATGAAAACAATATCGCACACTATACATAATACAATATGGTCGCCGTTTTTGTTGTCAATTTACTTTTTACAACAATCTAAAATGTATAGAGCTAGTTAACTTGCAAAAGACTAATTAAAAAAGTCAGAGTAGTGAGACATATCATATTAATATTATAAATGTTTGGATGGATGGATTTTTGGATGTATATTTGCTACTAGGTATCTCCATAACAGCTTTATGGATCTCGATGAAATTTGGTATAAATGTAAAACACAATCTGGACGAACACATAGGCTACTTATGACCCTGGAAATGTGTACGGTTCCCATCGGATAAGTTTAACTTATATTTATTCGGTATGATTCAATACATGTTATTAATTTACACAAAGCTGGGGTATGTTGCTAGTGTATACTTACTTGAGGATCTCCAACTCGGAGAGTTTCTGGTCTCTTTGCTTCAGCAGATCATCTTTCTTCTCCTTGGTCAGCATCCACATCGACATACCCAGCAGGTAATTGAACTTTTTCACTTCTTTTAGTTGCTGGAATGCTTTTTCTGTCAAATTAAATAATTATTTGAAAACTAGCTTTTACCCGCGACTTCGTCCGCGCGGAATAAAAAAAATGCACACAAGATAAAAAAAGTTTCTATGTCCGTCTCCTAGTTCTAAGCTACCTCCCCATTTATTTTCAGCTAAATCAGTTCGACCGATCTTGAGTTATAAATAGTGCAACTAACACGACTTTCTTTTATATATATAGATGATGTCCAATATGGATGGAAGGCAAGGAGGTACTTAGGTAGGTAAGAACATTAACCTGGATCCACAGGCTTGCCCTTGTTATCCTCAGGTTCCACCTCCTCCTCAGACTCCTGCTCCTCCTCCTCCACAGTGTCCAACCCTTGCATCTTGCTGGCGCGCTTCTTCCAATCGGCAATCGGATCCGGTGCGTAGCCTTAAAATATAGAAAAATATGTAAGTAACTTTTTTCATCCTAAATTTCAGTCAAAATATTTGCTAAGATGCAGATTTATATGACGAGTTAGTAACCATGGGTTTGTGGGACCAAATTCCTCGTTTAAAACATTTTTATCCGTTTAATACAGAGATTTTGTTCTGAGAAACCAACAGTAAGTCAGTGACACAAAAAAATATCCATTATAAAAAAAACATATATAATAATCTCACCTCTTTTAATAAGTTCTTCAACCATAGCTTTTCTCTTTTTATTTTCAATAACGAGTCCTTTGTCACATTTCTCTAATATGAATCTCGCCTGGTTTGTAAGTTTGTCTGCTTCAGCCTGCAGCTGACCTTCCAGGAAGTCTTTACGTCTTGAATAATATCTTAGACGGAGATCGTAAAACTCGCGTAAAACTTCTTCTACTTTATCGTATCTATAAATTATAATTAAAATATTATATATAACTAATAAAGGAATTAAAAATAATTTCTATTTTAATTTTAACAAATTCTAAAACAATATTAATTTTTATTAATAAAAATTATTTAAAACTAAAACAGAAAAACTTTTCCCCCTTACCTTTATATAATTTATAGACAACTAGCTTTTACCCGCGACTCCGTCCGCGCGGAATAAAAAAAAAAAGAAAAGAAAACGGGGTAAAAATTATCCTATATCCGTTTCCTGGTTCTAAGCTACCTGCCCACCAATTTTCAGTCAAATCGATTGAGCCGTTCTTGAGTTATAAATAGTGTAACTAACACGACTTTCTTTTATATATAGACAATGTACGAAATTGTTTCTATTCTTTCGGAAACTTTTGTCTCCAACATCAAGAATTTCTTAGGAACAAATCCACATATTACTATCACAAACCATCTCCACACTCATCAGACGAAGTAATTATTTCCACTTCACGTCTGTCTTCTGTGTGTTCATGTTACTTATAAACAGTTATATCAACAGACTTTTACACACAATACATAAATATACTTACTTTTTTAAACAATTATTATGATCAAAGGCATTCATACAGGTCATAGAGATAGTGGTCTGAAGTTTGAATACTTTGTGAATGCCTTCCGCTTCCACCTCAGCCAGCTTGCCCGGTAACAAGGATACCACAAAACGCACCGTAGTATCTGTATTATATTCCTGTAATAGCAGAATACCACTGTTTAATAAAGATGGATTCTCTATTCTGTTATTTAGTAGAATACAGTACAATATTAGTACTACATTCCACTAAAATACGAAACAAAAATATATATCTAGAGAAACTTTTCATTAAAATAAAGCCATTTGAGTTTTCTTTTTTTTTTTGTTATAATATGCTTACAGATTGGAAGAATTTGTCAATAAAGGTGAGAATGCGTGAGAATTAAAATAATTCTAAATTAATAATATCTTTAGCATAGACGCATTAAATGGAAATAAGAAAATTAAAAATTAAACAGATCCATCACTGAAATTATTTCACCTTAAAAATGACATTATAAATATATTTTATCAAACAATTTTAGGTAAGAAGCAAACAATTTTATTTAATCAAATAAAAATTTCACAACTTACTCTGTACTCAGAGATGAGTGGTTTAACTTTCTCATTTCCCAGCATAGGTTCTAGTACATTCTCCTTGTAGTTCTGTGTCCAGGTGCCAACGGGTAATTCGGTGATCTCAATCTTCTCTCCGGGCAACACAGCCGCTTCACCAGAGATCACATACTTGTCACCGAAACTCTCGATTGTACCGCGGAAGTTTTTATACCAAGGATGCATCGTCGTCGGTTCCTCGCCGTCTAACATTCGCCTGGAAACATTTTAGACTAATTTAATAACGACTTCAATATATTTCAGTATAGTATTTAACAGTGGTAGATTCCGTAACAACAATATTTGTTGGATGCAGGAATGTACCAGCTCGACTGGTGAAATACCACAACCACACAGAAGACAGACGTCAAGTGGAAGTAATTCCAAGTACAGTCTGATGAGTGTGGTCTTGGAGGCTTAATTTTAGTGCTCTTTCGCGTCACACCCTATTCCTATTAGGAAAGGAGGGGAAGGGGAAGTGGATTTGGCAGAAGAGGGTAGGCATAGGAAGGGGAAATATCCTTTTACTGTGCGTCCCCTTCTCCATTAAAACTAATAATTAAAATGGTTAAATAAAGTAGCCAATAATACTCCAGCTTACATAAACTATCTCCAAGTTAAATTCTCGTCAAAAAAGATTGAAGTGCTTCGGACATTTTATATTTATCAATGGAACTAACTTAAACAAGGAAAACGCCAATAGCCTAATAGATAAGAGTATTGGCATGCAATCACATGGTCAATGGTTCAAATCCAATCATACGACTATTAGTTTAAAAAAATCCTCTACTATAAAAAAAAAAAACTAGCATTTAAAAATATAGAAATACATTCAAACAGTACCGTATATTAGCGACGATGTCCCTTGGATTGTAATTGGGTATCTTGGTAGACCAGCCTGTACCGATACCCTCAGCACCGTTCACCAGCACCATGGGAAGTATAGGCACATAGTGCACCGGCTCTATCTTCTGGTTATCTTCAAACTCGTGCTGGATACATAGAGATTTATTATTGAAATACATGAAATTAGTACAGTGAGCTTTAATAAGTGATATATATAAAAATGAATCCCTATATCCCTTGGTCACACCATCACATGGGTACGGCTGGACCCATTTCATTTTTTTTGCTGTGTTTGTTATTGTCAGAAGGTTCTCATGACAGAAAAAGTTTAAAAAATTTAGATGGATGGATGGATAATAATGTTTGTATGAAGTTATCTTCGGTAAGGCTTAATGGATCTTAATGAAATTTGGTATAGATATAAAACATAGTCTGTATAGGCTACATATTAAATTTTTTTTTAAATTCCTCGCAGACGAAGTCGCGGGCGACAGCTAGTAAGTGATAAAAATGGCACCGAACACGGTTTTTTTGTTAAATAAATAAGTTAACTTGAAACAATCCTTTAAGAGTCAACCTATTTGATGGTTTTGCGTTTGACCTAATGATTATGTTTTCTCATAGTCAATTTTTTACTTTACTAGCTTTTACCTGCGACTCCGTCCGCGCGGAATAAAAAACAGAAAACGGGGTAAAAATTATCCTATGTCCCTTTCCTGGTTCTAAGCTACCTGCCCACCAATTTTCAGTCAAATCGATTCAGCCGTTCTTGAGTTATAAATAGTGTAACTAACGCGACTTTCTTTTATATATATAAGATAGATTTTCAACTATAATTTGAATTTTTATGTATATTTACTAAGTTATACTCACAATAAGTAATGGATCATCATGCGGATGGAAGACGAGCCTGGTGAGGGGTGACATGAGAGTGAATATGTAACGGGGGCTGGCAGAGTCCTTGCCACCACAAAGTCGTGTACCAAACTGACCGCGCGGCTCCAGCAGGTTGATATTGTTGGAGCCGACGTAATTCTGCGCCAGGTTCACTATTGTCATAGCCAGCGACTGCTCACCTGAAAAATAAAAGTATTTTCAGTAAGAAACATAAAATCCTTGATGTTTCAAATGGAGGGGGGGGGGGAATTCTGTTTTTTTAACTACTACAATGAGGAAAGCAAAGTAAAGTTGCTTAAGTACACATTGGCTCTGTTCCGATGCATTCTTTTGGAGATCCAAGTACTCTCACCAGTTGCATGAGGATGGCCACCGAATGGGTTTTTGTGAGTCAATTCTCACATAATCCTGTCTTTCCCCCAGTAGGCAGGGTATTTTTGAAGATTACATCTCAAATATAAATAAATAAAAAACTACACATTGGGTCTATCTACCTTCATATTCGTATCTAAGATTTATACTATTTTTATCCGGCTCGAAGGACCAACTTTTTATTTTATTATTTAAATCACATTCAATACTACATAATGTTATTTTTACACTGGAACATAGTTATTATGTGTCACAGACAGGTGTCAACATATGTTGTGTCAACATTATGTGATATAACATACCATGATGGTAAGCAGAGTGCTCAGCGACGGAACCCGCCAGCTGCGCGACCTTGACCTCGCGTTTGTCGTTACGCTTTATGCACGTGAAGATCACCTTACGCTGGCCAGGCTTCAGCCCGTCCACCATGGACGGAATCGATCTGTAATTATTGAGTTTTTAATAATTACCGCACAGAATTATCATTCTATGCCTAAATTAGAGATAAATGACCCATTTTATTTTTATTTTTCTATAGTCTTTATAACTTAAGAAACTATTAATAGTCAAATGTGTCTTGTAAAATAAGGGTACTTTAATTTTAATATGTTAATAACTTACCTAACATTATCACCATTAGAAAAGAGAACCAGCTCTAAATTAATGAAGTCAGAATATGTTACAGCTTTTGTTTCTTTAGTGTACAAATATCTTTCCGATAAACCAATTTCCCTCCTCCTCTTAACTTCATCCATATGGTTTGTCAACCATTCCTTACGTTGATCTGCACCTTTCTTTGAGAACGCCAGCTCAATGTGGTGATCGTCAGTGGGTCCGCTATATCTAAACTTAATCCTATGCCTTTCCATATTCTGGAAATATTCTTTAGCCTCCTTGGATGTGGAGGTACCCAAACCTTTGTAGTATTTGATGTTGAACGTATGATGGTTCTCCGTTTCCCTTTTCCATTCTTCAAATTCTGGTAACGAATAGAAGGATATTTCTTTGTCCTTCTTTGTAGCTTTAACAATAGGAGTAATAAATTCCTCTAAGAACGGTAGTTTTAATAATTCAGGCCAATTATGATGAATGAAGTTGATTATAAGACCTTTGATATGTGATCCGTCTTGATCCTGATCGGCCATTATCATCACTTTACCGTACCTCAATGTTTTTAAATCATCAAGTGTGTTGTATTTCTTTTTGTACTGTAGACCGAGAATTTTGATCAGGTTGTTAATTTCAACGTTTTCCAAAACTTGTTTGTGTGATGCATCACGGACGTTCAACGGTTTACCCTTTAATGGGAAGACACCGTAATGATCTCTGCCAACTACACTGAGTCCCGATACAGCTAATGTTTTAGCTGAGTCTCCCTCGGTAAGAATTAGGGTACAAAGGTGAGAATTTTTGGTACCAGCGTCATTAGCATCTTCTAACTTCGGTATACCTTTCAATTTACTCTGCTTCTTACCTGACGCCTTCACTAGTTCCGTTTGTGCTTTGAATTTGGCCCACGTCAATACAGATTCAACCAAACCGGATTTGGTAACTGCATTAATAAATTTCTCAGAGAAATTACATTTCGAACCAAAGCTTTTCGCCTGGAGTGTCATGTTCTCCTTTGTTTGTGAATCAAAGGTTGGGTTAACAATAAGACAATTTATAAATACCCACATGTGATTTTTGACTTGGAAAGGCTTTATGTTCACACCCCCCTTATTTTTCTTTTTCAAAACTTCTAGAACATTTTTGACAACGCTATCGGCTACCGTGTCAACATGTTTACCTCCTTTCGTCGTTGCTATTGAGTTCACAAATGAAACTTGTTGGAAGCCCCTGTCGGAAAGTGTGAGTGCAACTTCCCAACGATCATTTACTTTTTCGTAAACTACTTTCAGTGGTTGCCCATTCTCGTCCTCTTTACCTTTAATATATAAATCTACATAATCCTTAAACTTATTTATTTTAAGTCTTTCTCCATTCAAATATACCTTTACTCCCTGCGATGAGGCAGCCACGTCATAAGCACGTCGCGACATCAACGCAACAATATCGTCCTCGAGTTTATCCATTTTAAACTTAGCTAAATCAGGGCTAAAAGTTACTTTAGTAAAATCATCATCTTTGCCAGCTTCCTTAACCTTTGGTTCGGAAGCCTTTGTCATATTACAACCCCAAGTTTGTTTAAAATGTTTCTTATATTGTCTAGATGCAGTTTCTACTGTAAACTTTGTTGAGAATATGTTACAAAGTTTTGCACCGTACCCATTCCTACCACCTGTTACTTTCTCTTCTTCATCATTGTAATTTGAAGATGTCAAAAGATGGCCAAAAATCATAGTTGGAACATACATTTTTTCATCTTTATGCATAACAACTGGAATACCACAACCATTGTTGTAAACTGATATAGTATTTTGCTCTTGGTTTATGTCAATTCTAATTACATCCATTTTTGAATCTCTCTGCTTATTGTCAGCAGCGTTCACCAAAATTTCATCATAAATTTTGTACAGACCTGTAAAATGCAATATCAAAAATTACCACAATTTTTTTTTTTCTTAAACTTCTTTTTCTTTATTCAGAAGCATGAATACTTTCAAACATTTTTTTTTTCATTATTTACACAACTGGCACAAAAGTAAAGAATACAGAACAGGTAGTAAAGAATTATCTATCACAAGATCTTACAATAGATACATACCTGGTACAAAAGTCAGTTCTTTCTGCACCATACATTCTTTTTCCTTGTCAAATACCCACATGGTCTCAGTTGCTCGTTCTACTGACCCAATGTATGTGTCAGGTCTAAGTAAGATATGTTCCAACTGAGATTTCTTTTGATATATCTTTTCTATTGTGCCTTTTTGACCCTTGGCCGGAGGCGCAGCCTCTGATGTGCCATTCTGGGTTGCACTTTGCATTTTGTTTATCATTGTCTACAAAAACAAATATAATTTTTAACAAACTTACTTATTTAAAATTTATTTAACTTCAACTAGTAAACTAACTTCAACTATGTCAACTTCAATTATTCTCGGATTCTAACTAATAAGTAAAATTAATTTCCTTATAAGGTATATGACCTTAAGTAGAATGTTAAGGACAACAAGCATTTCTAAAGAATTAAGTTTAGGATTATTATTTTGAATTATAATAATTCTGATGGAAATTTTTTATACAAATTTCAAATAAGTTAAAATCAAATTGTCACCTAATTATTCAATTACAGAGCAAAACGATCGTGCTAACCTATTTGACTATTTAAAAACTATACTATAAAGAATCTATAAGACATTTCTTAACGTGTATGCAAATAATAAGTATGAAATAAAAATTAATAGCATAACATAAAAAATAAACAATCAAAATGACCGTTGGCGACCAAAATGCCGCCAAGATATCTCACCCTTATATCAGCCATCTTGTGTTTTGTACATTTAACGCTTATACGATTAACGCTGCGCAAACTTTTTCCTAAAGTTATGATATTGCTAAAAACAATAATCCTGGCTTTTGCAAAACAACATTTTCGTTTTGGTAAGTATAAATTATCAACCGCAACGATTTAACGAATCTGATTGACAAAGACGCCGTGAATGGGTATAGACTCTATAGAGTTCGCCTGTTTTTCTCATAGAGTAAAGAAAACAAACAAGCTTCGATTTTTAAGATTGAAAAAACAAAAAAAATATAATCAATATTATGGTCTGTAAAGAGTGGTAGAATTCCTCAGAAATCTTATAATACATTTATAGTCATACAACAATCGCTCTTAAGAGCACTGATTCACATTGTATACTTTTCATTTGTTGCCAAAAACTACAGATGTCTAATCAGAGGCCACCATTAAGCACTCTTTGGTGTTCTCGTTACGTCATTATTAAACGTCAAATCATTGTTGTTAATTGTCAATGTCGCATTTTGAGGTTATGAATATAGAAAATAAAAAGTTTACATTAAGCTTAAGTGTTATAAAATAAGAATGTCGTTAATATCATTTGCTAGTACAATTTTAAAACGAAGCATTACTTTCCGCTCATTTCCTAGATGTAACAATTTAAGTCATGTAACACGGAATTCGTCTTATAGTTCAGTAACAACAAAAACTATTCATGATGTGAATACCAAAGTTGCAAGGGACGTTATATTATTTAAATATGAGAATCCGAAGTTTTTTAAATATATGAACGTGTTTGCTATCGTTCAGTATATGTTTTGGACATATCTTGGTATATTTGCGTTTAAATCTTTGAGGGATGCACCGGTTGACAAGTCAATGATTACAGACGAAACTCCTTGGTTTAGAAGAATAAACCTCGGTGAAAATAAGTACAGAAATACTTTAGGAGCTGTTGCTTTACTTATTGGTAATTATATTCAATATTTTCTCGTGTACTTTGTAATATCCAAAACATTTCTTCAGAAGTCGACAAGCAGGTGATAGTGATATTAGATAAAAAATGCACACTACACGATATATATATATTGTGGTCAAAATAATTTATATACTTCAAAATATTAAAAAAAAAAACAGAGATTAACTGGAACATAAAATTTTCAGGTACTGGATCATTGGGTATGGTTTGGATGTACACTTTGAAGTCAGTCAGATATTTGATACTAAACAAAGGTGGCCAGCATTTAACCTTTGTAACGTACGGTCCATTTGGTAAGAACCGCATGATGAAGGTACCCATAGAAAATGTCTGTTGCAAAGAGAACAGGACAATGGCCAAAGTTCAACTTCCGATTAAAGTGAAGAACACTATGATGCATTATATGTTGGACATGCGTGGAGAGTTTAAAAATCCCCTCTTGTTTGATAGCACTGCGGGATTGTCTAGGAAATGGTGATGAAGCAAATATACTATGAGTCTAAGCAATTGAAGAAAATTATGTCATATAAATCTGCATTATATGTGAATTATGTCCTAGATATTGTAAATAAATAGTAAGTTATTGATTTTAGTCCTTTTTTTTACAAATCATAATCAAGAACTTAATATTTTTTATAAAATATTGTGTAGCTTCCGTATGATTTTGGAGGTTAAATAAAAAGACAGTTCTGAGATTTATCCAAAAAAAAACTTTATTTATCTTTCATAATTATAGCAACGGATAATTATTTCATTTAAACACAAAATAAACAAGAACTGTAATCGATAACAAAAAAATAAATTTTATTTTCCTATATACAAGATCAACTTTGTTAGACACAAGCTCAAAATATTCAGATATTTAAAAAAAATCTTAATTAAATTTTCCCAACAAAACAAAGTGGTCAATATTTTTGAATTTATTTTGAACATTGAGATTCTACGTCAAATTATGTAGTAAACAATTTCATGTTGAATTATATTATTAAAGAGTTCATGTCTAACAAAAACGTAAAAGATCCAAAATCAATCACATGACATTAAGACGCTGTGTGAATTCAACATTACAGCGGACTTCCACTGCTGACATTTAAACAAAAACATACTGTGCTCATCATCTATGAAAAACCAGAGACAATACTGTTTTTGTATAAACATCTCCCTAGTTACCAAATGTTAGACAACTTAATAACGACATATTAACTTACATACTATGTTGCTACTAACAATTTTTTTTATTTAAGTCTACAAATGCTTTTAACTAGCTTGCTAAAACAAGCTAAGAAGGATCAACAGTGCATTTTGAACTCGGAACTGTACAAGTAAAATTTCAATGAAAATTTTCAGATATTAGCTTAAATCTAATTATCTCAAGAATTAAATGGAAATTTCAATTCAATTGTGATTTTAATTTTAAATAAAGTTAGCATTTTTAATCAAATCTTTTGAAACATTCACCGTTGGATTTCTGAAACCAAAATTCCTGTATAAAACATATTATTATCTATGTTTTGTCAAAGATTATGACGACGATATGTTTTATACAAAGATTATGGTCTCAGAAATCAAAGGTAAATCGAAAAATAGTTGAATTGTGGCAAATGTGAATAACGGCAGTTACAAGTTATAAAATTAAGTCAATGTATCAAGTTTTTCATATACTTTACATTGTCGTTATTTGCATTATCTAAACGGCCATTAACAGCAATGTCAATGGTATATATTATTCTCAATTATTAATAATCGATTCATGTTATTCCAAATAATCGATTAATTAAGAAAAATCGAGATATCGAGAATTTGCGTAAGAAAAAATTATGATTAAATAGAATTAGAATGGACTAAATTGAGATCATTTAGGTTATTTGTTTTTAGTGTTGTCAGCAACAAATTGCAATAATGTTGCCAGTTAAAAAAAATATTCAAAATAAAACTGGTGCACCATCAATCCCTATTATAATTAAGTACAGTATTAACCCTTATTTACAATAAATCATAAATATTAATGCACTAATAATAAATTACATCCTTAAAGCGCTGTGTTCACAGCACATGCTGATGAATTAACTTCCTAACAATAATCCAGCCATCACAGGTGAATGAAAAATAACATAAATATATCCGTCTCGCTCACACTGCATTGCAGTTACTTTACTTCGTATATATTTTCTTCTCTATATTATAATTTAAACAGTGACAGCAAAGTTTTAAAAGATACTGATTCCATATTTTATTTTTTCACACTCGCGTACTACGTATTTTTTTTAATAATCTATATTTAAAATAAAGGAATTAAATTATTTATAAACTTTTCAATCACTGTCCGAATTAAAAATTTATATGTTAAACTAAAAATATATTTAATCTGTATTCCTCGCGGTTTTTTTTTTTACAAAAATATACGATTATCAGAACCAATCCTCTTTACAAAATATATGACTAATATGAAGTACTTATTTAAGTTATTTAGAAGCTTTTTTTTTAAATCGTTAGTTTAAGAGTAACTAAACTTTCCTATTCAAAATTAAATAACTCATTCATTCATTAAAAATAAAAAGCTTTCTTGGCACTCGCCGCTCACTCTTCAGTCTCAAGTCTTGCCGTGAGTTTGTCGAAACAGGAGACAAAAACATAAGGTTATCCCTTTCTATCTCTTTAAAATGAAAAAGATAGCAATATATTTGTGCTCTATCTGCGATGCAAACACACAATTACGGAAAAAATCAGTCAACCATCTTTTAATTTCGCGATTATTTTTTTTATAATCTATGTAATATTTTTACTCTGTGATGTTTACTTGATTAGCGTCGTTTGTTTTAATGTCAAATTTACGATCATCCGGTAGTCTGGTATAGAGCGAAATTTTATTTTGTCTTTGATTGTAATATTTGTAAAGAATATTTTATTTAAAAAGGTCCATTTTATTTAAATTTAATCATTATTATACTTGTTTTAAGATAGTTCGATTAATTTTCATATATTTTGTTTTTGAACAGTTACATTCGAAAATCTGTTTTACCAAAACTGTTTTAAGTTGTTTTACCTTCATTTTTTTAAACAGCATTTCGAAGATGGTTTAAATCTAAACAGTAGTACAAACTTATGGCAACTGTTGAAAATCAACCGTAAACTTTAACAGACACATAAATTAAAATTAGACCTTATTATTAAACACACTGCATCCGTTTTCCTTTGACACATATATCGCGATGGCAATTTCACAAATAGGCTGAAAGCTGCACAAGTTTACTGAAGTGTTTCGATCAAATGTTAGTCTTTTGGACATTTAATATGTATTCGTACGTCAGTCGGAGATGTAGCGTGTAGCACGCGTTATCTCCTCGTCATCGTCGTCGCGCGCCGGACTGATGCTCTCTATTTCCTCAACTTCTTCCAGATTCTTCGTATTTGGATTGCACAGTCTAAAATTGAAATGCATTTATTCTTTTAGCTATTACACATTTTATATTGATTTGTTCTTTACCAGTCGTACATTGAAGTTTGTCTTAAAGTGGGTTTCTACTGAAGTAAAACTGCCATTCTTTTTATTAACTTTTGCAAAACAAAAGTACAGTTGAACTTGAATAAGCAATAAGAGACACTAAGGGATTGCGATATTTTTCTCACTTTAAGAGGTTTCTTTCTACCCGACTTTCTCGCTCACGGAGGTCGTCCTTCGAGAAAAAACAATACCTCTCGCTTAATAAGGTTTCAAGCTTATTCAGGTTTGACTGTATGTTACTAAAGTGTCACTGCTGAGTTCCAATAGAGTCACGAGTTCTATTTCCACTGGCGCGACCGCAACTGCTATAGAACGTTGCTTGTCGCTAAGTGGAAATAGACAGTAGTGTGTTTTTTTGAAAATTGGTGTAGCAATGTGTGGGGTGGTAATATGTGGTGGTCATCACCTGCACTTGCAGCAGACGATGCAGGGCGCAGCGAGCAGCAGTAGAGGGCTGGCCACCAGCAACAGCAGCCCGAAGCCCGCGAAAATCCCCACCACCTGCAAACACATTATTTATTAGTAACATTCAATGGTCTTTCCACTTTATATCGAAAATTGCGGCGGAAAATGTCTTCGTGCCTCATAATATGGAAAGAGAAAAAGAAATCTGCAAACAATACAAAACTCCACCTTATAAGTCTGCTCTCAAAAGTTGTAAAGTCCTAATTCTTAAGAATAATCCTGAATACGCACCTGATTTCAACAATGTTGGTGTATTGGGGCGTAACAGGATGCAGGGGAAAGTTGAGCAGTGCACTGATGGCCTTGAGACGCTAAGATATTGGAAAATGCTTACCTGAGCGCGATGCCAGAGCACGGAGGCGCGCGAGTGTCCCAGCTTGTTCTTGCAGGGGCCTTTGTCATAGTGACGCAGGAGGAAGTCGTCCTGCAACATCAGAACATTGCTAAATTAACATCTTACAGAAAATAACATAATTGACATAACATGCTTTTTTTATAAATCTATATTTTTATCTCTTGGCATTTGCCGCGATTTCGTGCGAAATTTGGCATAGATATTGAACATAATCTGGAAGAACACATAGGCTACTAAGTTTTTAGATCCACGCAGACGAAGTCGCGGGTGACAGCTAGTTTAGTGAAAAATATAGCTATGTCACTCGGGAATTGTGTCGCTTTCCTACAGAAATATTTTTTTCAAATCGGCTCATTAGTTTCGGAGCCTATTCAATTAAAACAAACAATCAAATATGTCTGGAAGATTATAAAATGGAATGCATTTAAAATGATTTTACATCGATTCGAAATTTATTTTTTACCGCGTATTAAAAAAATTATTGAAAGTATCCAAGGTTTTTTCCATGTACACTCAACATCACCCTGTAAAGTTATCAACAAGTTAAAAGGGAAATTTATTTATCATTCTGTCCCTAACAGTTTATAAAGTTTATATTGATCGCTTACGCAAGTGAATATGAAGGCACTTGAAAACACATAAACGAGAACATTACAGAGAACGCAAAGCGAAAAGCGACTGCATTCAGCATCGTTAAATCAAAGGCGCATTTGAACTCAAATGCGTGTCAAGGGAACTCGGGACTTTTTCATCGTCTAATTATAAACGCTAACATTGAATAGGATTTACGTCTTTTATTTTTTTTAATTGGATTTTATTTTGTGTAAATATTACTCGACCATCGATTTGTATTTATCTTCTAAGTGTTATAGAGGGGTACAGTCTCAGTGTCTGGTCTAGGTTGATAAGTAACAAATAGTGTTTTTCATATATCTATAAAAAAAAAACTTGTTACAATGACATCCAAATGACCGGCAATATTTAGTCGTCTTTATCAGCATTAGTATTTTATTTGCAACTAGCTAAAAAAAATGTCCTATGTACCCGTCGCCTAGTTTTTTTTTTTATATCATTAGAGCTCGTCTTCGCCAATTTTCAGCCAAATAGGATCAGTAGTTCTTGAGTTATAAATAATGTAACTAACACGACTTTCTTTTAAATATATAAATGATGGTCACCGTAGCGATGACCCGTCCCTGCGCCGGATTTAAAGAAAATACAAACAACAAAAAAAAAAACGGTTTTATTTGCGTTGCCGTACCGCGACCTCTTCAGACGCTCTTACGGCTTACACTCGCGTGCTACCTTACATGGATAAAGTTGTAGCATGTTTGCGAATCTATTAATAAAATACAATAAAGGCTGGAAAAGTACATCGTCGCGTTTTAAAATCGTACTTGTAATAACAGCAAGGTACTTTGCCCAAATAGTAATCAACAGTAATCAACTTTATATAATGCGAATGGTTGGATGGATGGATGTTTGTTAGAAGGTATTTCCTGAACGAATGCATAGGATCTTGATGAAGTTAGAAATAGAAGTAGAATTCAGTATAAAAGAGCACAAAGGCTCCTCATGATGCCGGAAATATGTGGAACTTGATAACTCCTCAATGGTTCAACACATCTTACTGAAATTTGGCACAGGTATACCACATAGTCTCCATTAACACATGAAAACTTTTCACTTTTTTTAGCTGCGAAGACAAAGTCGCGGGTAAAAACTATATTTTAGTATAAAGGTGAGAGGTGTAATAATTTCAGTTTTCACTCAAAGCTGGTCCCCAATCTCTCAAAGCCTATTTGACCTTATTCTATTTTTGATTTTGCCTTCTATGAAAATATCGACTTTTATCTGGCAATGTGCCAGGCTATCAATAAGCACTCTATAGGTTCTAATATATTTTATATCTAAATCGAAGTTTCGTCTATAATTTAGTGTGTAGTTGCTCGTAATATTAAACGGACATCACATTATTTACTTAGATTTTATGTTCAATGCTGAACAAACGAAAATAAATGTTACATAAATGATTTTATCTAATATTATAAATGCGAATGTTTAGATGGATGGATGGATATTTGTTTGACGATATCTCCAGAATGGCTCAACGGATCTTGATGTTTGGCACAGATGTAGATCATAGACTGGAAGAACACATAGGCTACTTATTATATTTTTTTTTATTCCGCACGGATGAAGTTGCGGGCGACAGCTGGTATTTAATAAATGTAAACTTAAATGATAATATTATAGACATTAGTGTACTAATTAATAATATTTACATTAAGATTCAAAGTTGAGATAACTATTAGAACAACAGTGGAATATCGTTGGAATTTTGGCGTCCCTATTTCCACGAGCAGGTTTACTGAGGGTATTATCTCGCGCTACCAGGCACGTTTACTTTGTCGGGTTAATCCGCCTATGACAGCGGAGACATTCAACCTAGAATGTAAAATAGACAGGGCCACATGAGTTAAACCGTAAACCTACATTTATGATAATAGTATAAGTAGGAAAATGTACCTCTCTATAAATCATTTAATTCTCTTTCAACAATAACATGTATGATATACTTACGTCGAGGGAAGCCAGACAGTACCAGCAGAAGACGTGCTTGCACCGTTTGCACATCATTTGGGCGCAACCCTCGTCCTTCTCAATGGGCACGCGACACATCGGGCACAGCTTGATGAGTTCCGACTCAGCTAGTAGCGGTGCGCCCGCGCCCGATGACGAAGCCGCCGCCGCCTCGCACGATAGTTCACCGTGCCACTGAAACAATAAAGACATCGAGTTATAGACATATAAATAAAACAACACGTTCAGTGATAATTGTTTTGTTAAAATCAACTAATGTGTTATATTAGGCTAGCTATAAACCAGTTTAACATTACACGTATGATACTGTTTGGAAGACTATAAAACGAATGACATCTCACAGTACAAAATTGATTAATCCGTTGAGGTTATCCAAATGTCTCCGCTCGAAAACTATTACATACTCTCTTATTAAGTGGAATACAACTGAACTGACAAGACAAGTCCGAATGAGAACAGATTTATCGACCTTGAATGGTTAAGTTTAAAGTCATCATCATCAGCTTACTATACGTCCCCACTGAGTGGCTCGGATCCTGCCACAAGTTAGGGGTGACTAGGCCATAGTCAACCACTCTGGCCAAGTGAGGGTTGGTTGACTATGGCCAATGTTTTCACGATGTTTTTGAACGATGTTTTCCTTCATCGTAAGAACGTCAGAAGTTTTAAGTAAAGTACCTTATTATATAAAATAAATCTATATAAAATAGAGCTAAACCACGAGCATTACAAAGCTATAATTAAGGTTAAAAGTTAATTGTTTTACAATAAAGATAATGTCAGCAATGATTATTATCATAATAAATCGGTACAAGTTATTACGCTAATATGCGTGAATGCTGATAGAGGTTGAACTATCATGATGACCTAACACTAAGATCTAGAAATAAATACCTATATATTCAAACTATAGATACAACAAAAATAACGTCATTTAATCGGTCTATCGTTAAACAAATGTTTTTAATCTATGTAGAAATGGAACAGTACCGATTCGGTCTCAGCATCGGAAGCATAATTTTAGTCCTCTTTCCCTTCCCACTTTTTTCGTATAAAGAAAGGATGGGAAGGGGAAATATTCTCTTTCTGTGCGATTAGAGATAGGCAACGCATCTGAAATTGTGCATATCTATGGGCAGCGGTCGCTTCGCTATTTAGGCGAATTCATGTAACCACTCGCTCGTTTACCACTTTACGATATAAAAAAAGAACAACGATATTTGTGTAGCCTGACCAAAAAACATTCTGCTACTAGATAATCTATCTATATATATAAAAGAAAGTCGTGTTAGTTACACTATTTATAACTCAAGAACGGCTGAATCGATTTGACTGAAAATTGGTGGGCAGGTAGCTTAGAACCAGGAAACGGACATAGGATATTTACCCCGTTTTCTATGTTTTTATTCCGCGTGGACGGAGTCACGGGTAAAAGCTTGTTTCGTATAAATAATCCTAATACATCTATGTTTCATTTCAGAACGAAATTGATCCATTATTTTCAAAAAAATTTACAATAAAACACATGTCATCAGAGTAATCATATTCATCTACTACATAGCAACAGACATGTTAACTTCTAGATTACACAAAAACAACTAAAAAGCCGTTCTTCTTATATCTAAAGAAACTATAATTCCATTGTAAATAAGTATCAAAGTTGTCTGTAAATACACGGAACTTGTGTATCTGTGGAGTCGAGCAGTGGATTGGAGCGTGTTGTTTGTAGATTGGGGAGACATCGCCGGAGGCCGCGGGCAAACATTACACTTGAATAAATATAAAATCGATGACAAACAAGTTATAATTTAAAGTAACTCATTTAAATATTACGAAAAAAAAATATCGTTTCTTTGTTCCGAAAAAAGTCAAAGCAAGTATATCTATCATCTATCTATCTCAAAGGCCGGCAACGCATCTGCGATTCCTCTGGTATTGCAAATTTCTATGGGCGTCGATGAACACCTTCGTGTTACCGCTGCTAATTTGCCCCCTTATAAAAAAAAACTATCATCTATCTATTGTTTATTAATTTTGGCAGAATGTTCAGATTTGGTTTGTAAGTGATCAGGATTTTATTTTTTATAGTATAAGGTAAGAAGCAAGCAGGTACCTTAATTCACAAAAATATCAAAGTAACCTCTGTCCATAGACATTCGCATTTATAGATTTGCCCACGTCGTTAATCGACAAAGGAAGGGCCGCGCTGAGAGGATATTTACCCTTTCTATGCATTCTCCTCCGCCAAATCCACCTCCTCTTAAATCCTCCTTGTAAGAAATAAGCGGGAAGGGGAAGGAGACCATCATTAGCCTCCTCGTCTTAATCAGACAAAACACGGAACTGGTTTCAAATCATGCCTGTCAACTATTAAATTAAAAACGATTTGTTTCCACTTTATTATTTTTATGTCATTATGACTTTTGATGTCATTTTGACTTTATCATTGTAAAATATTACCGGTTCATCTAGTTTATAACTTAATTCAGTCTATTATACTCGCTCGTTAGTTTCGTACAAACATCCTTGAAAACTATTGTTTAAATGGAGAGTTAGGAAAGTGCGACTAGCGACCGTAAATAACTTGCATTGTTTTAACTAATTGAATAGCGGTTACTAAAGTTATTGTTAACAACAAACAAGAACTCTCTTTACCGCAAACTTTACCTTCCATTATTCTGCGTGTCGCCGGCAAATCGCGTACACAGCCCATTTGTAATATGCCCCAAGATATCATCCAAAATTGAATAAAACGATGAGTTACATTTCGGTTACATTACGTCAATTTCTAAAGGTGATATTTCATTAGTACTTTCACGATCGATTGGTACTTGTCAATCAGCGACTATAACTTCACAGAAAATAACAGCGTCCAAATTGCCGAAACACAACACGTCACTATGTGAATTAACCGTGGGCAAATTTCAAACAGACGACATACACGATTTGTCGACAACACATACACGACGACTTACATTTCATGAAATTATAGTAATAACGATTATTGTAACTTAATTTTTTGACTTAACAACATAAATAATTCGCATGTATAATTTCATTTCACATATCATACACAATAAAATCTAAATTATGTACATATTTATAGAACCTAGATTTTTATAAATTAACTATGTAATATGTATTAAATGACGTAGATATTTACATAAATAAATTCATTTACGCTTCGATGCAAATTATGCGTATTCAATTTATGTTTCAAGGCAACACGCCTTGCGGATATTTAGCACGTCTAGATATAAAGCCAAAGCAAATACTATTGCAGACATTATTTTTAAGCATAGATATCAACCTAAGACAAAGTAAAAAAAAAATTTTGAGCAAATACCAAAATTGTGAGTTACGATTGTTTACGTAGGAAGTTAACGTTTCATTACATTGCATTAGGTTACATTTCGTATGCGCATTATATAAAAATGTTACAAACCATTGTAACATGATATAATCCAATGCAAAATTTCCTTCTTCCGCTTGCTTATTTGCCACTTTCTCTAATATCTGCAACTCAATTTGTATCAATCTAAAACTCAATTTGCCTTGTAGTACACACAGAAGGAATGTGGAAGTGAAATAGTATCCAAATAGGCTAGAGCGAGACGGATTTACGCATAAATGTTTCAGTATAATTCGAACTATCACCCGAAAGCACGCCTCCACCTCCAGAAGTGGAATACTTCCGCATAAAATCGTACCTCAGCATCCACATTCGTCTCCGTATTTATTTTTGCGAAGTTGCAACTGAGGTTTATTCACGTCGACTCACAATGCCGGAGATCGGTTCGTTATGACTCTGTTACATAAATACCTTTACTCTATACTTTTTTAGTAATTTTTTTTTAACATCCGCCTCCGCCTCACTTAACCTTCGCATAGTCGTGACACTGAACCTCCTTATCCACCTCCGGCAATAACACTAACGCTAATTATTTTAAGGGTCTATATCTAATTAGAAAGTCTAGATCCCTAAGTCTGCTATAAGTACTGATAGAAAATAACAATTCATCGCGGCTTTAGATAAGGTCGCTATCAGCCGTGACAAAGAATCACAGTTATCTTGATAAAAGATAAAAAATGTCACGTTTCTACTAAATATTAAATACTTTATTACTTATTAAGTTTTACAGTGCAATTTTAAAAGGAAATTTATCGCTTTAATTGTCGTACCCGTCTTGTTGTAGTACATAGCTAGATGGTTCTGTAGATAAATGCTATTCAGGTGACCGCTTGCTTTTTTGCCATCTTATGATATAAAAAAAATATATATAACATTGAATGAAATTACAATTAATTTTTTCATCGTATTTGTTTCCTTTATAAGGCCTGCTATAGACGTTGGCCGAGGCTTGTCAAGTGAAGACGAATACCAACGTAGGTATAGACAAAATATATTTTCATTGCTTGCTTTCACTCGGCGTCGCCCGCGCCAACATGTGCGCCAACTTCCCTGAGTGCCAACGTATATAAAGTTCATTTGACGTAGCTTATTTAGGTAACTTCGGAGCGGTGTCGGTTTTTCTGTACAAATAAAAGGTATTCGCGCAAACTTAGCCAGTGATGTCTACACGTTCTGCCGTGTACCAGTAGAAATTAATCACATGTCTAAATTGGTCACTTGCATTGGTGTTTGATAGACTTGAAAAACCTATAGATAGTAGCACTTGTCTTGTATTATTTGCCTTCACTCGGCAAGCTTCGGCCAACTTGTATGCATAAGTGGGCAAAATAGTAGGCAAGACAAAAATATATATCAATGAAAATAGATGGCTTGATAATAAAGAAATTTTAAGAGAACGTTCAAAATGTACTCGGTCTTATAAAGTAAATTTGAAAATCTGTCTCTATTTTGATGTAGAAAAAAGCATTTTTCCATGTGTGATAACACTTGGCAATCGTCATTATTATCGTTGTAGGATCTTGAACTTGTTTGCGCAGTTTAATTGTGTTTACTCAGCTCGTTACCACGCAAACACGATTCTAATGCCTCAATTTCATTCCGGTAATATTCGAGGTTGTATGAAGGATAAAACGAACATTATGTCATGTTTAAAAATGTATTATGCTATTCAAACTTTAAGACGAATCGTAATATCGCAACCGAGTCACTTATACAACTGTAAGTATCGGCTAGACCTAAGACCACCTGGTATGACACCATCTTTAGAAGAAATGGGCACGTATTATAGAGTCTCAATAAAGTTTGAATATTATAATACTAGTAGGTACATAAAAGTTCAGTAAATCCGGAATAAACGTAAAGTATTTGTCGTCTACTTAAACGTAGGTATATAATTTGATGTTCTTCTGTTATTCTGTTTCGGTCATGGATTGAAATCTAGTTTTCTTACTTGTTTCACTGTCAAGTTATGAGATCAAATAATAAAAAAAAATTATTAGTAAAAAAAAATAGTTAATTGTTCGCTCCATTATAGGTAACATATAAAAGTGTAATTACTTTTTGTAACGTGCTACCATTACAGCTCAGGTACCGCACGAATTCAATTTAAACAATTCGATAAGGTAAATGTGAATAAGTAATTATAATTACAATTGTGACCAACCGTGGGTTTCTGAGAACTAAATCTCCGTTTAAAACGTATTGTTGTCTCGGTTTTTTAAAAGATAATTACAGGGATGACGATATGTTTTATACAGAGATTATGTTCTTAGATTCCCATTATTTCTGCTAACGGCTTAGAAACCACGGACTTCCATTTGCTGATATTTAACTTTGATGTTACACTGCTTAGTTATATTAAAGTTTCTTAGCTGTGTAATGTTATCCTAATATTTCCGGCACTTGAACAAACAGTTCAGTAACGAACATACATTGTGTACGTGTGTACATGTGTACAGTTCACGTGTTTACATATGTACTTGTGTACAGTGTGTATGTAGGACGTCGGGCCGGGAGGCATTTGCGCGAGTGTCACTCGAATTCAGGAGCCCTGCGCGGCCATTGTTCCGCCTCGACCCAGTTGCACCGGCACAGTTCACCAAAGCTCAATAGGGTTGACACGCTGGATAAAAAATCAAAACAAGGACATTGAAAAATCCTATAACACTATTGAAAAACAAAAATCCTACTGACTGTCCCCATATGATACTGAGGGAAAGAATAAAAATCCAAAGACACCACTAATCAAAATTGGTTCAGAAGTTTAGGCTCACAATTAGATTAAAAACCCACATAAGAATGAAGTCGAATAAAAATGAAATGTATTGGACAACCAACTTGAAACTAGTATATCCTTGATGGAAGAGGTTCTTAAGATATTAAGTATTCTATTTTAATATTAATCCTTCATTTTAAAATAACTTAATAAACAAAGTAAAGTCATTACCTCTTTACAAGTTTTAAATCAATATTTATCATGTGCTTCGCGCAATAACGTAATTTTCCATTGCCTAGATAAATAGCAAAAAAAAACTATCAAGGTTAAAAAATAAAAATAAACGTTCAATTAAATGAGAATACTTCCTTAGCAACAAGAACACAAATTAACCAGAAGAACTGAAGAATTGAAAAAAACACAGATGTCAGACATTACAGTAAAAGTTGGCAGCCCTAATTTCAAGGCCTACGTTGTTTGTGCTATCCGAATAGAGTGCACTTTTCATATACAAACTACAGAGAGAACACAAAAGAGCACAGAGTAGCTACAGATAAGACAGATGTAGATAGATTTCTTTTCTTTGTGCTGTGCCGGTCCGGCGACCTTTGCTTACTTTGCTGTTTGCACAATCACAATAGGGGAGTATGGGGAAACTTGTTCATATAATTTTTTACTATTTGTACAATATAGTTTCAGTTTCCACTGTGTGTTCCACATGGCCTAGTTATGTTTGTTTTTCAACGATGAGAGAAATCTTACATTGTAAACTAACTAAATATTTTGACAACTTCACTGGAGAGGCTCTCAAAATTTCAACCATATAGGAAAAAATGCCGCATAGGCCCTTTTACTTTAGACAAAAAAACACGTTTACATTTGTAAATGTGTATTTATGTTTAGTGCATGTTGTTAACTAGACTAAGACGCAGCTTTTAACATAAAAATCAAAAATCATCAATTTGTTACTTTGGCTCTTATAAATACATAGGACCCATCGATTTACATTTGCGAAAGTAATTTTGAGCACTACCAAGTAATTAACATTGCTTTGGGAGTAAAAGGGATTTTAAGCGAGTCGATGTTTAACACAAACACAATAAATTAGGGTCAGAGACGGGCTATTTCGGGAATACAGTATTGTGACCTTTACGTTTACAGAGATTTATTTGTTTTCTTTTACGAAAATGGTATCATAAACTAAATGTTAACTATAAAATAGGATGTTTGTCACAAAAAATTGTTAAGAAAATTGGTATTGCTAGTTTTAACTTCACAACCTGATTGTTGTTTACATTTCCGGTAAAACATCGCAGTATTAATGATACAACATTAACATTTAAAATAATTACATTGTGCTGTAAACAAAATGAAACAAAATAAACATGTAAGCAAACAAAACAACTTGAATAAAATATTTTAATTTCATAATTTCATTAACGATATTATTAAATCAGTAAAGACAATGTAATTCATTTAAAGGGTGAAACACCCTATATACGCTTAAAAAAGCAATGTTTATAGTCTTGTTACACCAATACAAAAAAGTGCAAGACGTTATTAAATAGTTTGTCACTGTTGATTTGGTAATCTCAGAATATACCTATACATACTCCTTTGATAATTCTGACCTACTTGGCTTTTTATGTAGTATGTTTTAATTATTTTAAATAAGGAATGTCAGTATTATTTTCTTAAGATTGACGTATGTTATAATAAATTAATTCCGTTTATATTCTCAAATAAGTAAGATGTCTACTAATCAAAAATAACTGTTTAACTTTTATATACATATTTAATAATAATCTTGTATCAACTAAATTATATCCAATATGTTTGAGTTAGAATAAATATTTTCCGAATCAGTCTATAAGTGTATAATTGGTTTGAGAGTGATCCCATCATCAACATCCACCATTTCAAGAGGTTATGGGCCCAGAACGCTTCCACATCCACCGTTTCAAGAGGTTTTGGACCCAGCAATGCTGATATTTATATTTTTTGGAGCATTTTTCCTGTTTGGAGAGCAAGAATTACAGTTGCAAACAAATTTTTCAAGATGGAGGAAGAGTGACAGTTGCAAACAAATTAGTCAAAGATCCATCTACCATTTATTGACGGTGTTGAAAATGATGAATGCAGAGGCGGATGAAGTGATTTTTGAAGAAACGGTTGAAGAAGTGAAGAAGAGGTGACCATCGACGGTGTTGAAAAAGATGAGTGCAGCGGCGGATGACGTGTTTTGTGAAAAAATGGTTGAAGAAATGAAGATAGAATAGAGAGGGTTGCTGTTGATGTTGTTGAGTTGGTGTTGTTGAGCTGGTGTTGTTTAGTTGGTGTTGTTGAGCTGGTGTTGTTTAGTTGGTGTTGTTGAGCTGGTGTTGGTGAGTTGGTGTTGTTGAGTTGGTGTTGGTGAGTTGGTGTTGTTGAGTTGGTGTTGTTGAGTTGGTGTTGTTGAGTTGGTGTTGTTGAGTTGGTGTTGTTGAGTTGGTGTTGTTGAGTTGGTGTTGTTGAGTTGGTGTTGTTGAGTTGGTGTTGTTGAGTTGGTGTTGTTGAGTTGGTGTTGTTGAATTGGTGTTGTTGAGTTGGTGTTGTTGAGTTGTTGATGTTGTTGAGTTGTTGATGTTGGAGTTGTTGTTGATGTTGTTGTTGATGTTGTAGTTGTTGTTGATGTTGTAGTTGTTGTTGATGTTGTAGTTGTTGTTGATGTTGTAGTTGTTGTTGATGTTGTAGTTGTTGTTGATGTTGTAGTTGTTGTTGAGTTGTAGTTGTTGTTGAGTTGTAGTTGTTGTTGAGTTGTAGTTGTTGTTGAGTTGTAGTTGTTGTAGAGTTGTTGTTGTTGTTGTTGTTGGAGTTGTTGTTGTTGGAGTTGTTGTTGTTGTTGTTGGAGTTGTAGTTGTTGTTGTTGTTGGAGTTGTAGTTATTGTTGTTGTTGGAGTTGTAGTTGTTGTAGTTGTTGGAGTTGTAGTTGTTGTTGTTGTTGGAGTTGTAGTTGTTGTTGTTGTTGGAGTTGTAGTTGTTGGAGTTGTTGTTGTTGGAGTTGTTGTTGTTGGAGTTGTTGTTGTTGGTGTTGTTGTTGTTGTTGTTGGAGTTGTTGTTGGTAGTTTTTGTTGTTGTTGTTGGTTTTGTTGTTGGAGTTGTTGTTGTTGTTGGTGTTGTTGTTGTGTTGTTGTTGTTGTTGTTGTTGTTGTGTTGTTGTTGTTGTTGTTGCAGAAAGTGTTAGTGTAAGGGTTGTTGATGTTGATAATTTGGTGGAGTTAATAGATTCGGGCAGTGGAAGCGTGGGTGTGAATTGATTGAATTAATGTTATTGGAGGAAATTTCTATTCTGAATTTTTCATTTTTCTTTTGCTCAGTTTTGGACTTGTGGTTTGACTTTTAATACAAGGTCAAATATTTTATAGTCCAATATATATTTTAACGGAATTCAAATGAAATTTTTAAGAGAAACTTTTACAGAATTTTTAATATCTCCATCCTTTATAATTTATTGTGATTTTCTTGTGGTTTTAGAGTTTAAGAGTTTGTGGTTTTGTTGAGAGAATGTATTATTGTTTTTTATTATTGGTGTTTTGTTGATAACTTTAAATATTTGGGTTTTCTGTACTTGTCTGTTGTTATGATGTATATTCTGAGATTAAGGGGGTGTGTTGATTTGGTAATCTCAGAATATACCTATACATACTCCTTTGATAATTCTGACCTACTTGGCTTTTTATGTAGTATGTTTTAATTATTTTAAATAAGGAATGTCAGTATTATTTTCTTAAGATTGACGTATGTTATAATAAATTAATTCCGTTTATATTCTCAAATAAGTAAGATGTCTACTAATCAAAAATAACTGTTTAACTTTTATATACATATTTAATAATAATCTTGTATCAACTAAATTATATCCAATATGTTTGAGTTAGAATAAATATTTTCCGAATCAGTCTATAAGTGTATAATTGGTTTGAGAGTGATCCCATCATCAACATCCACCATTTCAAGAGTCACCCCTGCCTATAGTTTATCGCTTACCTCCTGGTTGCACTGCGAGCAGAATTCGTGCCGGCAGGTGGGACAGTGCGCGGGGCTGGCGGCCCGCACCGTCACCACAGTGTCACAGCCGGCGCGCGGGCAGAACGCGCGGCTAACGTCCATTGACACCTCTGCAACAAATACCAAAATTATCAACAATTTTATCGACACAAATTTTAGATGATCACCTAATTTATCAGTGGTAGATCCCGCAACAACAATATTTGTTGGATGCACGAATGGTCCGGCTAGACTGGTGCAATACCATGACCACACAGAAGACAGGCGTCAAGCGGAAGCATTGCCGTGTTTCGTCCGATGAATGTGATGCCAGAGGCCTAATTTTAGTCCACGTCCCCTTCCCGCCCTTTTAAGTTAAGGATGAGTAAGGGAAGTAGATTTGACGGAGGAGACGCATAGGAAGAAGATATATCCTCTTTCTATGCGTTCCCTACTCTGTCGATTGAAGGTAAGCAACGCATCTGCTATTGCGAATTTCTATGAGCAGCAGTCGCTTCGCTTTTTAGGCGTATTCAGATAACCGCTTGCTCGTTTGCCACCTTATGATATATAAAAAAAAGATGACCATGACGATTGTAAGTAATAATAAATATTTAAAATTTGTTTCAGTATTCGACCGTAAGATGCATGTAGTCAAAAGACGAAATAAGAAACACGTTGTTAATGGAAGTGCAATAGAGGACGAAGTCACGGCCGAGCGTTGCCTCAACTGCGTTGTCATCCGGTGGTTATCTAGTCTACAAGACATGTCTATGATTAACCGTACATTTATTGTCCACACTATTGAGTATCCATTTATTAGATGACAATAAAAATAACATTAGTTTATTTTTTATAATAATAAAGTATCAAGCTTAAGCTGAACGTCGTAAAAGTAAACATATTTACACTCTTCTAAAACTCATCTAATTTTCTAATTTCCAAATAGGAATTATTCCGTGAGCATAATTTAGCTGCAGTATCAAAATACTGCATCCCATTAACCCAATTGTACTCAATGCAGATTTCAGTTTTAGCATTAATCTCTCACATTGGGACTGCACCAATTTGGAGGATATTTGTTTTTTCATACATATTTCATAACAATTAAAATGTAACACAAGTAAAGACGGAACGAAAATGAAATTATGTTTTGTTTTAACATCGAATAACATAACAGTGGATTTTCACAGCGAAAATCCAGGATTTTCTAAAACAATGTGATGTACGATAATATGTTTTTATACAATTTAAGACAATGGAAACTTGAGGTAATAGATAACTTAAGTGGGTATCAAATAACTCACTGAACTTTGAACACTTTCGTTTACTGCGTGGGATAAACAATAATGTCGTCATCACTATAGACAATGGATTCTTCAACTTCTGTTTTAAAATGAAAATTTCCAACAATAACATTTAACATGGACGTCGTTAGCCGATGATATAGACTAGGTCTAGTTGGGGACAGCTAGCACTAATATTGACTTATTGGAAGTTTTTCATTTTAATTTATTCTACATTTTTCAAATGCCCCTCCCACACCCCATGGAAACGACAAAGATACGTACAGTTTAGACTTAATCTAGTATATTATTGGCACATACATTTAACTAAGACATTAGATTAGGCTGGTAAATAAGGTTTAAAGTTAAAAAGAGCTATTTATACCATTCGTAAGTTGTAAAAACAAAATACAAAGACGTAGTCATTACAATTTTCTTTAACTTTACAAAAACAGATGTCTCCTTTTAATAATCCTTATTTACATAAGATTCGTTTATATAAGAACGTGTAAATGTTTTTTCAATACTATTGCATGCTAATTGTACGTGATATAGCCGGTAAAGAGGTGGATGACCTTTAATGTAAATGCCTCCAAAGGAGATAACATGTAAAAAATTTAAACGTACAAAATAACTACATTAATTAATATATATTCATATCCGTACCTGTTATTCAAGTAACCCCAAACCAGTACGTAAAATTAATCATTAAAAATAATAAATCAGGAAACTTCACATTACTATCTTACGTGATAAAAAAAAAATGCAGAAAAATGTCTCGGTAATCAGGAAACGGAAGAACGTAGTCAAGATTTATAAGGCAAGTGTCCCATTATGAGGTCAACGTTGTATCGTTGTAATATTTTAACTTTTTCACTCTTGTTCTCACAAAATATGAGTGACAGTAGATAGGTCAATTGTCAAAGCGAAACGGAACCAAAGCGTAAATAGAAAGACATAATTACAAAGTGAAAATAGAGCTTGCTTGTTCATTTTCGCAATTACCAGCAGCTAAATGGTACGTTGAAACAAATCAAATTTACACCTTCATATCAAAATTGTTTTTTTTACAGAGTATGCTAAAGGTCTTTAAATTTAACTGAACATCTATGAAGTTAAAAGCTCTAAATAAATTCCATTTACTCCACTTTACTATGCTAGTGTACGTATATTTTTATTACAACAGCAGCTGATATATAGACCGTACAATTACTTTGATTTAACACTCTAATAAACAGCAAAGCGACGTGTCACCCTTCACGTAACTAGGTGACTCCCGTGCGGTTCACAGGGTTAATTACAACTATATGAATTCATACCTATAATATCCAAGTACTTAGAGTCAAATTTTGATCACTAATTGCCACGCTCCGGTTACCACGATATCGTGAGACTGACACAGGGAGTTGACATTCCCATAATTAAAAGTAATCTAATTAAACTCCTAATTAGTAATCATCTTGGTTTAAATTCGTTTGAATACTGAATTTCGTTTTTGGAAACTATCATTGTGCGAGGAAAGTACTCGAATTTAGTTTTTTACCATCCCATGTATTTACAGTCCACCTCCAGCTTATCAGAAAGGGGTAAGCAGTGGTCCTTAACCGCCATCTTAGAATGTCAATTTTAACAACTTTTTCCTCTTCTTCTTAGCTTAATAGTTGGCATTATGCGGAAGAAAATGAAAAATTAAACATTATTTTTTTACAGAACAACTTTGAATAAAAAAAACATAAACTTGGAAGAGTAAAAACGTCGCAATAAACGTTTTCACTAAAAAATTCTCTTTGTATATAAAGTGACGTCAACTTTGATACAATACGTCGGTCGTAAAGTATTTCACAAGTCGGAAATAGCGCGACGCTTTTATTTCTTTGAGTTGGGCATTTCCACTGCGTCAACTTTTTTTTCAAACATCACATAATGTTGATGAATTTATAATTATATCTCATAACTGGATGGAGTCAAAACAAAAATTATCATTCGAGTTTTACTTAGGGCGGTATTAAATGCACCGAAATCAACTTGTATGTGTGTAGATTAAACCTCGCCAATTTGAAGTCTATTGTCTCTGTCTACCCCACTGTGTTACGGACGTTAGTTTTGCTGTTGTTTTCTTTCTCTATGTAAATTAATTGACCGATATATTTTAACCAAACAATAAAAATCGCCACTAAAATTCATCTTACTAACCGTTGGTTTCTAAGACCAATCATATCTGTATAAAAGATATCGTCATCCCTGTCATTATCTCTGTCAAAACAGAGATAACAATATGTTTTAAACGGGGATTTTGATAAATTATTATGGCGATTTATCTTGGATATAAAATGTGTATAATCGATCTTGAATTATAATTTGTTATAATGGTATTCCACTGGCAGAACAACCGTACAGAAAAAGTTATCTCTACCATTTTCTTTGAGAAAGTAGAGACAATAATATGTTTTTGGACTGAAGTTTTGGCGATGGAAACGCACGGTTAGGTTACTAAACTGAACAGAAAAAGTGATTCAAGTACTACTTTATTATTAAATACCATACCTTTTTTTTTTTTTTTTTTTTTATAGTCTGGAAATGCATTTACGCACCCCCTACGCCGGGCTGTGCAATGGCGTAGGGGAGTGTGGGACTCGCCGGCCGCAGAAGGCGACCGGAATACCCACTAAAACCAGACTGCCCTCTCACGCGTTACGGCGGGGCCACGGGAACGCGTTAGCTTACTTCCGTGACCCCGCCTGCGTTTGGCCTCTACGGCCCTCAAAGTTTAAGTCGTGGGGAGAAGGGCAGCAGCGAATTGCCGCCTCCTTCTCCCCACTCTTCTCTGCCGGAGCGGGGGCGCTAGGGGATCCCCTTCGCGCTCCCGCTCCCTCTCCTCCTTCTGCAACATGACTGTTTCGCAGAAGGAGGAGACCGCGTTCCATGACCTCTCACTTCCCAACATGGCGCGTACAACGCCGGGAAGTGAGAGGTCGCCGCCAATCGCCGCCACTAGGGTGCGGCGCTCTTCTCTCCAGGCGCAGCACACTTCGAGTGTGTGCTGCGCCGTGTCCTCGTCGGCGCCGCACCCGTGGCAGCGCATCCTCTCCTCCCTTCCGATCCGACACAGGTACCGTCCAAAACAACCATGTCCGGACAGCACCTGTGTCAGTCGGAAGGTGAGGGAGCCGTGGCTCCTCCCACACCATTCCGGGAGCAGTGGGCGTATGGCCTCTATAGTGCGCACGCCGTATTTGGCGTGCGCTAGGCCTCTCGCCCACAGCTCCACGGTCGTCATTCTCCTCGCCTCCCGGGCGCGGGAGATCTCCTCTGGGGCCGGGGCTTCGCCCCGGGCTCTTTGTGTGGCCCGCGCCCAGTAGGCTTCAGCCAGCACTCCCGCCTCGATTTCCCACGGAGGGGTGCCGGCCAAAACGCAGGCCGCCGCGTGGCCTACCGTTCGGTAGGCCCGGCACGCACGCGCCGCAACAATGCGTTGCGGCCTGCGGAGGAGGGCCCTGTTCGGTGCATTGAGGGCGCGAGCCCATATCGGTGCACCGTACAGGGCCATACTTTTGACGACCGTGGTGTACAGCATCCTCGCATGTACACCCGGACCGCTGAGGTTAGGGAGGAGCCTCGCCAGGGCTGAGGCCGCGCCCACAAGCCGGGGGGTCAGCGCTCGGAAGTGGTCACCGAAGCGCCAACCCCCGTCGAGGACAAGACCCAAATATTTTATCCGGGCCTTGACCCCGACTTCCTCTCCGTTGACCCGGAGGGTGGCCCCCGCAGGAACCCTCCACCGAGGCCCTTTAAAACAGAGGGCCTCGGTTTTGCTGAGGGCCACTCGGAGGCTTAGTGCCTCGATCCTCCGGGTCAATAATGTGGCTCCGGCCTCAGCCCTTCTCACCAATCTACTCCACGTGGTGTCCCGGACGGCAACCAGCGTGTCATCTGCATAGCAGATGACCGCCATCCGAGACAGCACCTCTCCGCGGATGGCCCAGTCATATCCGATGTTCCACAGGAGGGGCCCTAGCACGGACCCCTGTGGAACACCGGTGGCCATCCGCCTCTCCTCTCGACCGGTTCTCCCCATGTAGGACACTACCCGCCCTTGCAGGTAGTGTCCCACGACTCTCCGCAGGTAGAGGGGCACTCCGTGATACCGGAGCGCCTCCTCTATTACCGCAAAGGGGAGGGAGCCGAAGGCATTGGCGATGTCCAGTGACACCGCCATGGCTCCCTGCCCCTTTTGGGCCGCTTCGTCGGTGAACTTCTTCAGGGCGGCCAGGGCGTCCAAGGTGGATCGTCCTGACCGGAACCCGAATTGGTTCACCGAAAGCTGCGGCCCATCCCTCGCTAGATGCTGGATGATCCGGGCAGCTATAACTCGCTCCAACAGCTTCCCGGCCTCATCCAGCATCACCAGCGGGCGGTATCCCGACGGAGAGTCCGCGGGGCGGCCTTCTTTCCTTATAAGGACCAGCCGCCCCTCCTTCCACACCTCAGGGAAGTGCCCCGCTGCCAGACAGTCGTCGAAGAGGCAGCGGAGGCGGTCCCCGAGGTGCTTTAACGCGATGGGGAGAACCTTCCCCGGAACCCCATCCGGTCCCGGGGCCTTCCGCGGGCCTTGGAGCCGGCGGGCCGCCCCTAGCATTTCGTCCTCTGTTATCAGAGGAGGATTAGGGGCGGCGTCGTCCTCGTCGTTGGCCCTCTGCTGCGTCATGCGCGGTGGCTCAAATGGGGGGCTGTCTGGGAATAGCCCCTCTACCACCGCGCTGAGGACGGCCGGCTCCATGGTCTCCGTGGGGGGCGCCGTTTTGAATTTGGCCCGTACCATTCGGTACGGGCGCCCCCACGGGTCCGCGTCCAGGGCCGCCAAGAACTCCGAGTATGCAGCGTCCTTGGCGGCCCCTATGGCGGCTTGGAGCGCCTTCTTGGCCGAACGCATTTCGGCCTGGAGGCGCTCCAGCTCGCCCGGCTCCCGGTGCCGACGTCTTCGGCACCGGGATAGAGCACGGCGAGCGGCGTTGCTGGTGGCACGCAGGGCCGCGAGGTCCCGCGACCACCAGTATACCCCCTCTCGGGGCACGAGGCGTCGAGCCCTAGGCATTGCTGCGTCGCAAATAGTCGTCAAGTCCCGACGGAACCTGGCAGCCCTTTCTCCGACCCCCAAGGATTGAGGGGGGTCGGAGGCCCACGCGGATACGATTGCAGCCTCCTCTGCCAGGTCTCCGTCGAGACGTGACAGCTGCCACCTAGGGAAGACGCCTCTGCCGCCCGCCGTGCGAGTTTGACGCCCAGGGGGCGCTGTGGAGACCCTAAACCTGATGTACAAGTGATCTGACAGGGTCTCCACATCCTCCAGGACGCGCCAACACGAGATGTGCGCGCCGATATTGGGGGTGGCGAACGTCACGTCAACGACCGAGCCACCCCGCGCGCGCACGCATGTGAAGGCGCTGCCCCGGTTCTCCGGGACCAGGCCGATAGTAAGAGCCCAGTCCCGAAGATGCGCCCCCTTGACGTCGGTGATGGGGGATCCCCAAGCCGCGCACTTAGCATTGAGGTCCCCCATCACAATGACCTGGGCTGGCAATGCCCTCCGCACAACCAGCTCCAGGCCATCCAGGAACCTCTCGAACTGTGAGAGGCTCCTGTTCGGGGAGAAGTAGACTCCGATGAGCACTACTTCTCCCCAGTTTGCCGCTACGTAACCCGCGCCCCTCTCCCTGAGAGAGAGGTGTTGCAGGCCCGTTGGCGGCACCACCATTCCGACCGAGCCCTCCGTGTCCCCGACCCAGTGTGGTTGGGAGGGGATGTGGTAGGGCTCGGCCACGACAGCAACGGCAATTCTCCACTCCGCCAGGGCCTGCATGAGCAGGTCCTGTGCGCGGGCGGAGTGGTTGGCGTTCGTCTGTAGGAACTCTGCATGCAGGTGTCTGGGCATTATGACACCTGCATGCGTTCCTCTTCAGGCTGCGGCTGCAGCCTGGGCGGCGATTGCGCTTGTGGCGCAGGGGGAGGGCCGATGATGCGGGCCTTCCCCCTCACAGTGGGGGGGGTGCATTTTGCTCCCCCCATTATATGTGCGTGCGGGCAGCCTGTCCTATTGCACACGGCGCAGTTGACAGGCGCCTCGCACGCAGCCCTCTTATGGCCCTCCTGGCCGCATCGGAAGCAGAGGCGACCATCCTCTGCCTCCGATGGGCATAGGGCCCGGGTGTGGCCCAGCTGCATACATTTGAAGCAGCGTAGCGGCCGGGCCCTCACCGCGGTGACGGTGGCCATGCACCATCCAATGGCCACCTTCCCTATCTGTGCGAGGGCCTTCGCCGCCGCTGCCGGACACCGCACCAGAGTGGAACCCCCACCCCAGAAGCTGGGCCTGATTAGGCCCACTTTGACCATATCGGGGTGGCAGCCGCCGGTTGACGCCAGTTTGGCTGCCACCTCTTCGCGCGTCGTCGTCTCGTCCAAACCGGAGACCCGGAGGTCTGCGAGTTTGGACGGACGCGCGATGTCCGCCCAGCCGCCGATGACTTTGACCAATTCGGCAGCCAGGCGGTCGGCCGTCTCTTCTGGGGTGGTCCCCCCTACCTCCATTAGCTTGGAGCCGGTCATACTAGTTCTGACTTTCACCGTCTCCAAGCCTAGGTCTCTGAGGCAGATCGCTGCCTTGGCCTTGGCCAAGACGTCGACGTATTTGGCCTCAGAGACCTGTCCTGCTTCGTTTGTGATCGTGACCCCCGGTTTGAGAGTGACGGTTATGGCCGCCGTTTTGGGGGCCACGATCTTTACAGTCTTGGGAGGGGGGGGAACCCGCTGCACTCTACCAGGGTGAACTGGTGCAGCGGGTGGGGTCCCGGCCGGAGCCTTCTTCTTCTTTTTCCGGGCCTTCCGGCCGACCACTTGGGACCACGGTATCTCATCGCCCCCGGTTTGAGGGGCGGGATTGGCGGTTCCGGCTTTGGCCTTTGCAGCCTTCCCTGCGCTCCCCTCTCCGCCAGCAGGTGGAGGGGGGGGAGGGGCGGCCGGTCTGGCTTTAGAGGCGATCTTCTTCTTGGGGACCGGTCTGGCTTTGGCCGCAGGGGCCTGGGCCGGTCGTGTCTCCACAATTTTTGAGGCACTGGTCGCCAGGTTGGGCCTGGTTACAGGGCGCGGCGGCGGCGGATGATGATTGTCCGCTTGGAGCGGTGGTCTGACCACCGGCTCAGGGGGGAGGCGCGTCTCCAAGTCTTGCAGGCGGGCGTTCACCATCCCGCCTACTGACTCTAAGAGTTCGCGCCTCATCTCTTCGAGAGCGCCCCTGAGAATTGTCTCCACCCCCTCCTGGGCTTGAGGAGCCTCCCTCGGAGTCGCTTCTGACCGCTTTTGCGACTCCGCGTATGCTTCTTTGAAAGCACGCAGCTCCGCGCGGATCAGCTCCAGCTCTCTAGCTAGTCTGGCATTCTCCGCGCGGAGCCGGCGTTGCTCCTCCTCGGGGGTGATCGCTCGCAGCTCCTCCACCGCTTCAATCACCTGTTGGGTGGCCCTGTTAATCTGGCCTCGCACTGTTCCCTTTATGTTTCCGCTCTTCTTAACCTCCCCCTGAATTGCGGAAACATTCAGGAGGGCTTTCGCAGCCAGTGCCTCTATGGTGGCAGCCTCCGGTTGCGCAGCCCTGGGCTCCGACAAGTCCCTGGGCAGGCATGGAGGCCGGTAGGGGAGGTCCGAGTCAACTGCTCCACTCTCCTCCCCCTCCGCTAAATAGGCTTTCGCCTCTTGCAGAAAACTGCTTTGGGCCCCCGGTCGTCTGGTACGGCCTCTTGTCGCTGTCGACACTTTTATGACCGGGCCCGCTACTTCCGCTTCTTTTAGCGCCCTCTTCTTCCCCTTGCTCTCTGTCCCAATTGGGGACTTGAGAGCAATTTTAGGGGCCGCGGAACTGCTGTTTTTCTTCCGCGCCGTGCTCGTGCTCGCCTTCCTTCCGTCAGGGAAGCCCTCCAGTGTGCTGTCCGAGTCAGAGGTTTCCGACATTGAGACTAGCTCCAAGTCGCTCTCCCTGTCATCCCCTACTCTTCCAGCCGTCGAATCCATATCACTTGCATCATTGTCCATTGTTAGCGCCGAGGTCATTGGTTGGCAGTCTTTGGCCCCCCCAGAATACGAGGGCCGGCCAGAGGTCAGAGTGACCTCTGGGAGGGATTCTCCGCTGGTGTAACCAGCGGTACCCTCCTGGGGTAATATCTTTTTAGAGCTTGCCATTGTCCATTGTGACCGGTGTTGTCGGACACCGGAAACCGCCTTTGTAATGCAGGGTGAGGTCCCCTAGCCATGAAGCGCGGCCTTGAAGGCCGCCATACTCCGACCGAAGTCCACTGCCTTTTAACGTGTTGCCGCACGCCCTCGCCGATGTTCCGCAGGCCTGCCCGGTATGATTAAATACCATACCTACAGATATAAGACCAATTAACATGGAGTATTGAATTTTCTTCTACAACATGCAAAGGCTTCTGTAACCTTATCTAAACTGAACGAAGGAAATCCCACAAACGTGAGCTCGAACGTAATTGATTAAAAATAAACAAACAGTTCAAAGAAAAAATACAGTTCGTATAAAAACAGATACGGAATTTCAATCGCAAAAATTGATATTTTAATTAAGTAAAAAAATATTCCGAGTTGAAAATATCTTTTAAATTATGAGACTGAACTTTATGACGAATCTTTAATTGCTAATCCACTTCGGAAATTCCTATCAGTTATTTTCTGAAATACTAAAAGTCAGATGATGGGAATTCCTTAACGATGAAAAATAAGAGCACCTAAAAAATTAAAAAATAAATTGTACTTTTTTTACATCATAAGATGGCAAACGAGCGAGCGGCCACCTAAATTCGACGAAGTAGCGAAGCAACCGCTGCCCATAGGCAACTGCAGATGCGCACACAATGAGAAAATTTCCCATTCCTATGCATCGCCTTCTCTGTCAAATCCACATTCCCTTCCCATCTTTTCCTTATAATAGGGTGGGAAGGGAAAGAGGACTAAAATTAGGCCTTCGGTGCCACACTTATCAGACGAAACGCGGCATTGCTTTCACTTGACTTCTGTGTGGTCGTGGTATTTCACCGACCAAGCCGGCCAATTCATGTTGTTGACGTCTACCACTGTTACACACTGTTACTGTAAATAAAACAACAAATATTGTTTAAAATAGTTGCATCATTTGACGTACTCTCTAGGTTTACCACAGGTGAGCCTTACAGTTAGTATCAACTGCCGAATGTATGTACAAGAATATTTTGCCTGGCATTCTCTTTGAAATAACAGAACCAATAATATGTTTCTACACAGGTATTATGTTGGAAAAACACAGTAAGACTGTCCATTGTTCTAAGATAAACATTTTTTTTAAATAGTGCAAAATATTTGTTATTTGAAGTTGGCACATGTTTGCAATAGCGCGGCGTGTGAACTGCTCAATTGCAACTGTTTCAAGTCGCAATTGTTCGCCGTTGCGAGAGGGAATCGTTCCTTTGTGGTTTCCATTTTATGTATTCGCTTTTATGAGTTTGTTTATTTTTGTAAGCAAATGTATAATTTCAAAGGAAAACAAAACTAAATGCTTGCAACATGCATATTGTTGCAACTTAAAGAAACAGTGATGATTTATTTACACTAGTATTTTAAATTAAATTTTTAATGGAATGTTGTAAAACAAACTTGGTATACCACGTTAAATGACCAATGGAGCACATTTAAAAAAGTAATGAGATTGAATATAGATGGCTACAAAGGTAGAAGAAGACCAACGAATGTATGGATGGACTGTGTAAGGGAGTGAATTCAGATATGACGGCTGGTAGAAATATATAGAAGAGTAGAGATATAGTACATACATACTGTGCCGACCCTTCGTAGGGATAAGGGCGAGTTAATGATGATGACCAAGGGAGCCCATTTAATGTTGATGAAACGGTATGATTAACGTAGAAAATAAATATATATTAATATAATAGTGTATTTAGCTAACTAACCATGGTTGAGTCGGAACCTGAGATGTTTCTGGACCAAGGAGTAGTCGAGGAGGGCGGAGATCTCGTCGATGAAGAGCGCTGCCCCCACGCGGCAGGATGCGTCTGGGCACGACACCTCGTACGCACCATTACACACCTCAAACTCCACGTACGCTTTCATACACTGAAACAAAAAAGAACTGGAATTATTTTCTCAGACAATAGGAAAAATGCAATCCCAAATATCGTCAAATGTTTTTCTATTACAAGATTATATTTAGAAATTTTACACGCCTAAATAATAACATAACTTTCTCTTTAAATTATTAAGTATTAAATTATTAAGACATTCCCTTGTAATGTAACTTTTATTGCCTTTCATTCTAATAGATTGTGTTAAGTAGATTTGTATGTTTCCAAAATGGAAATAAAACTACGTCAGATAAGACAAAATATAGCTGTTTATTGTCTTTAAATTTATGTGAACTTTCAACTAAAATTACAGTCTTAAAAAAGTGATAAAACTAACATTCAAAAACTTACATTATATGAGTTTGATTGTTTGTTCAGATATTATTTTATTACAAAACAAATGAAACAATTCTTTCAAAACGAAACCGGTTAAAACTTTCCATAACTTTCATACGGTTTAATTGTAAGTTACCGTAGGTTAAAGCTGAAAATGTCGGTATATATAAATGTATACTTAGGGTAGTTATAAGTAAAGTGAAAATAAATCAGTCTGGATCTGAAGGTCTTGGTTTTATTACGTGTTCCCTTGTTGACATGGCGCAGCCAGTAGGATACGAACCCACGCTCCCAAAGGGAATCTGATTTCTAGTCAGAAACCTTATAAAAACATGTCATCTTAGACATTTTCTTCGAGAAAAAGACATAGATATACAGTACTATATATTTCAAATACGAACCTTTAAATGAAATTATATCTAATCAAACTTAAGACCGAAGAGCAATATAATTTTCATCTCTATATAGGACTGAATCGAGTTTATTTCTCATCAACTCGGTAAAGTTTCATTTAAAAGAAATAGATGATAAATTAAAGGTGTAGTTTGCACCCTCAACTTTTCAAAGGGGGCGCAAACTACTCCTTTAATTAAAAACTAACAACCGTCTGCAAATACCGTATAAAATGTAATTAAATTTTACTGTAATAAAATCAACAAATGTTCACTGTATAAGCATGAAAGTTATAATATAGTTATAACTTTTATTTATCTTACTAAATATTATAAATGCGAATGTTTTGATGTTTGCTACAAAGTATCTCCAGAATGGCTGCATAAATCTCGATGAAATTTGGATAGATGTAGATCACAGTCTGGAAGAACACATAGGCTACTAAATAAGTTTTTTTTTTAATTCCGCGCGTACAGAGTCGCCGGCGACAGCTAGTTATTTAATAATACAAAAATGGAACTAAAAATATGAGTCAAATAATTGTTTTAATAAAGGAACTTTAGCATTTTACTATTACTATATTATTCAGTTTAACGTTGAGGTCTAGCGAGTAGTTTGTCTGGCCATGTGGCCAAAAATTAAAAGTCATCTTGTCATGTCTCATGTGTTGTTTTATATTTAGGTATATTTTCTAAAAGTACCAAAGCCTCTCGTCGGGCCAGATAAATTGCTGCTGTGAGAGCACAACTATTTAGTGTACATTTTGCATACTGAATCTACACTAAGGGCCTCCCTTAGTAAATAATTTAAAACTCAGAATATAGCGAGCGGTCTTTAGACAAAAAATCAAATTCTAGAAATTTAAAATTAATCTACATTTGCCTACATTGTCACGTTTACTATACGAACGAGAACTTGAACGTCACAATTTAATTAATTCTTGGCATAAAATATACTAAAGTGTCACAAGAGCGAAGGTCAAGTATTGGCCTAGAACTTTGATTACGTGCGTACAATTTTTAATATAATTCAATCGATTATTCAACAAAAGACGACCGAACCGGTCAAACGACCCTTTAAAAATGCTAAAGTATATTTTTTATATGAGAGAAGGGGTTAACAAGCGGCTGGAACACCGAGGTGATCAACGACGCCCATGGACATCCGCAACACTAGAGGAACTTCAGATGCGTTGCCGGTCTATAAGGAGACGGCAAGCTCGCTTCTTAAAAGACCTTAACCTACCTACCTATAACAGTGGTTGATCCCGCAACAACAATATTTGTTGGCGAACACAAAGAACAAAGGAATGAAGTGGAAGTAATTCCGCGATTCCGCCCGAGTGTGCGTGTCGGAGGCCTAATTTTAGTCCACGTTCTCTACCCACTATGATGTCTATGGGCAGCGATCGCTTTAGGCGTATTTAGGTAGCCGTTTACTCGTTTGCCACCTTATGATATAAAAAACCCTAAATCAGATTTGTGTTTGTATTGAAAGATATATCTGATGTCCTAAGATAAGATAAGATGTCCTAACAGTATATTATTTATTAACTTCTAAATTATAAAAAATATTCAGTATTTTTGGAAACAGAGTCAAAGAAATAACATCTCTTAGTTTATTCGCCTCGTCAAATAAAGTTATTGCATATTCTGGAAGCAATCTCGCGGAATAAAGAAGTAGCTATACATCATTCTGAAATATTAAGAACATGACTAAAGGCTCTGCTGTATTATAACAGATTGGAAATTCAAGTTTAATGTAAAGTCAGAATAAGGATAATAGACATGATTTATAGCAAGATAGTGTAATTTAACTAAAAATATTATACACTAGAGGTCGCCCGCGACTTTATCCAGAATCTATATATGTAAAAGAAAGTCGTGTTAGTTACACTATTTATAACTCAAGATCGGTCGAACTGATTTAGCTGAAAATTGATGGGGAGGTAGCCTAGAACTATGAGACGGACATAGGAACTTTTTTTTATCTTGTGTGCATTTTTTTTATTCCGCGCGGACGGAGTCGCGGGTAAAAGCTAGTTTAAAATAAAAGCAAATAGTTTTCAGTGAAAATCCTGTCAAAACAAAATCGACAGAGCCGTTCCGGAGATTACTAAGCACAAACGCGCCTTGCGCACTGACAGACAGACGTACAAACACACAAAAATTAAAAAAAATAATTTTTCGTTATAGATAAAGTAAATACGTTATTGATTCACGTATACGAAATATTATTTTTTTATTTCGATATTGCATACAGACACACCAATTTTATATGTGTATAGATTTATATAGGTATAGATTTTATCACGTTTAGTATGTCTAGTATCAGCACCGACTACTTTCTTGAAATATTTTCTCCAATTAAGAAACTAGTTGGTACCGATACTGGATTAACTTATCGTGAGTTAAGCCGTTTATAATTAGTTTACGAGAACCATTTCTTAGTACCAGAAATATATGTTAAAAATTGACAAATTAGTCAACTAAAAAGTAACCTAAGTTATAATTCATTGCTCTTTTTAGCGGAGCAAAGCTTGATTAAGTTGCTAGTATATCATTAAATGACAACTGCATTTATTTAATATAATCCACATATGAATATGTATTTTTTACATAATATATTTTGCGAGGTGACTATATACTAAGTTATATGATTGCCAATGTCTCGTTCACCTTGACTCTTGCAAATTATTGTTTACGTTTGAGTAATTAATAAATTGTCTATTATTAATTTTTAATTAATATTTACATAGACAATGTAATAATGATATGGAAATTAAAAATTAAAAAAGAAAATATATTCATTCATTTGCATTGATGTGATACTTATTCAACTTGCTTAAATTTATTTTAAACTAGCTGTAGTCCGCGACTACGTCCGCGCAAAATTAAAAAAAAAATATGTGTTCTTCCAGACTGTTCTACATCAGCGCCAAATATCATCAAGATCCGTTAACACGTTTCGGAGATACCTTCAAACAAACATCCATCCATCTAAACATTCGCATTTATAATATTAGTAAGATTAGAATTATTTACCGTGGATTTCTGAGACAAAAATTTCTGTATAAAAACATATCGTCATCGCTGTCATATATTTACGAAAAAACAGAGATAGCAATATGTTTTAACCGGAGATTTTGGCCTCAAAAACCCACAGTTATTTACAGTCTGACCTTAATCACAGTGAGGTATTTATATTTTGTTCTTATTAATTAGACATAATTACCAGAATATTCAAAAGTAAGAAATGGCAGTTTAAATATTTTGTTAACAATTTTTGAAGTACAGCCGATCATGGATAAGCTCTATAAGCGAGAGTCATTGTTTCGATGGACGACCTCAATAAGCGAGAAATTAGGATTACAGAGAAACTCTGTAAGGACTCTCTTGGACTCTTGCTTATTCAGGTTAAACTGTATTTCCAGACTTTCTATTTTCTTTTTTGCATAAATTTCCTTTTCTTGTCGATCTTTTTCCTCGCCCCTCAATTGTAATAGCATTTGTTACAAAATCATATCGGGCTTAGTACATCTTTGTAAACTCAAACATTTATCAGTTTTGCGATCGCAATAAATATTTCATTCCAATATTTATGTATATCATGATCAGAAATAGACTTACATTACGGAGATGTGTGCACTTGACATTTGTCTAAAGAAAGAAACGCGGTCTTGAGGAAAAAAAAAAACGAGTCGCGAGTCGATCTCGGAAATAGCTATTTTACGGCCAGTGTCACGGCGCTACGTACTGATTTAGAACGACGCTGTATAATTAGCGAACGCTTCGAAAGTGCGAGAAAAACGAAAAAAATATTGTCGTTTAACGGAATTAAGAATTCACAAATAAAACATTTGTTTTGATTCAAGTTTATTCATGTACATGTTCTAAAGAAGCTCATATACTAACCCAACACCATAACGTTGATACAAGAGTGACATACTTTTTTATACTTCAAGCATAAGTCAAAGTGACACTAAAATCAACCAGATCTTGGAGTAGGTCTAGCCTGCCCATATTAGACCACTTTAATTTTATTTTTGTAATTCTTTTCACTACTTTATCTGTCATCTTTTTTGTCGCATTTTAATCTTCATGATGTTTCAAAAACATTTTTTTATTATTCGATTCTTCGCTCCTTTTCGAATCCTTTTTACAGACAAAGTACCAGGACAACATGAACATAGAGAAGTATTGTTGATACCGGTTAGCAGGCGACAGGCGTGCGAATGCGAATGAACCGGTCCACGTAAAAGGCAAGCGAAAACTTGTACATTCAAAGGTGTGTGAAGTATAGGAACATATATTCGCATTAGTATGCTTTGCTAAAACCGCTCCAATGTTATGATCGCCTGGTACTTTGTGATGAAAATAACAGTTTAATAAGGCACCCAATAAAACGAATTTTTTATTTATATTATATTAACTTATACTTTAATATATTATACTAGCTGTCGCCCGCGACTCCGTACGCGCGCAGTTAAAAAAAAAATGAAAAATAGATGTTGGCCGATTCTCAGACCTACTGAATATGCTCACAAAATTTCATGAGAATCGGTCAAGCCGTTTCGGAGGAGTACGGGAACGAAAACTGTGACACGAGAATTTTATATATTAGATTAAAATGAAATTAAAAAGATGTGGTGACTAAAAATAATGATGTGTAAAACAAGTTTAATAAGTATGAAAGAGTCAGTATTTTTTCTGTACTTTGCATTTGAACAAAGTTAAGCAAAAAAAAAAAAATTTGAAAATAATCTTATATCATGTTTTTTTTTGCAAATTTAAGGATCGCCATTTCCATGGCGTTGTATAAAATTTCCATAATTCACGCAAATACGACACGACGACCATAAAGATGGTACTCTGCAAATAATCTACATGATTAGGTAACGATAGAGTGCATATGTGTGTAGCATAATTACGGACAGTCCGATATTAAATAACTTTAATAAACTAACTTATGACTACAACATTACCTACATATAGAAAATTAACCGTAATTTTCCTCGTGTATTAAGGCAATTCTATTTTTTGACTTTTTCCATAGAAGCAACCAGTTCCATTATTGGCTGGGATCCAAGAGGAAAATAGGCTTATTTTGTTATGTATGACCTGAATGTTAATTTCTCTGTTGTATAATAAGACGAACTCAATAATTTTATCTAGACAATAACTAAGAAGTACACAAGTAACATCTTACTAATATTATAAACTAGCTTTTACCCGCGACTCCGTCCGCGCGGAATAAAAAATAGAAAACGGGGTAAAAATTATCCTATGTCCGTTTCCTGGTTCTAAGCTACAATTTTCAGTCAAATCGATTCAGCCGTTCTTGAGTTATAAATAGTGTAACTAACACGACTTTCTTTTATATATATAGAAATAGATGCGAATGTTTAGATAGATGGATAGATGGATGGATTTTTGTTTGAAGGTATCTCCAGAACGGCTCAACGGAACTTGATTAAATTTGGTATGATTGTAAAACATAATCTGGAAGAAAACATAGGCTACTTATAAAGTTTTCTTAATGCCGCGCGGACAGAATTACGGGCGACAGCTAGTATATTCATGAAGATAATACACATTCTAGCAATGACTCGGCAAGTCTCTAATCGTAATAAAGTCCTATGTTTTATAAATTAATGGCCAACCTAAGTTTCACCAACAATTACGATACGGTAGCGTGATTTGTGTAGCTGTTACTTGATGACGTCAGTAATAGCGCATTGATTGTTTGGAATTATCTCAAAGCGATAGAAATTACTGTCGTTTTATTTATTACAAAAAAATGGTGCGCTTTCACAATAGATTTACACAATTATGCTAGTGGGAAATACTTTAAGAATTTAAAAATTTGCATCCAGTCAAAGGTGTCTATGTGTAATAATGAATACTGTCCTAATCTAATATATAAAATTCTCGTGTCACAGTTTTCGTTGCCATACTCCTCCGAAACGGCTTGATCGATTCTCATGAAATTTTGTGAGCATATTCATAGGTCTGAGAATCGGCCAACATCTATTTTTCATACCCCCCCCCATTATTTAACTGCGCGCGGACGGAGTCGCGGGCGACAGCTAGTAATATATAAATAATTTACTATCGACTTTTATAGAGAACTATGTAATTAAATGTCTGTGAGTATATGCTATATGGCATGCACGGCTATGCATTTGTCAAGTATGGCCAATTTTCTTCGTAATGTCCACTCATGATGAGTATCCACTTACTGCATTATCCACCTCATTATCAAATCAAACGATTGTGTCTTATTTAATAGCTAATACATACTTAGTATATTCTAGACAAAAATATTTAATTTAATACTAGCTACAGAACGGACATTACGAATTATTTCCCACAAATACTTTAACTGTGTTCTGCTACGAAACGGATTAAAAATTTTTAGACCAAAATCAGCTAGAAATATACAACTAACGTAAGTCATTGACCTGTTTGCATGTAAATGAAGCCAATATAAAATTGATCAGAATAAACTTAGAGAATAGATATAAGCAAGAAATAAAATTGGATTCTACATTTATGATCATAAATATATTTAAATTTAATAGAACATTCATCACAAACTTTATGATAAATCTGGGGGAAAGAAACTTTAAATCTTATAGTTTTACCTTCGCTTTTAAAAAAATAAATTCATACATTGGTTGGTATAAACGACTCACCGTTGGTTTCCGAAACTAAAATCTCTGTATAAAACATATCGTCATCCCTATTATTTACTTTGAAAAAACAGAAATAACAAATGATGTCTTAGAAACCCATGGTCAGAGTAACTACATCAAAATTTGTTTACCTCACGCAATGTTACGTTTCTTATTGAAGCATAATTTGGTAATGGCTAAAGGCCTATTGTCACGACAATTCAGCATTGAATTTTTAATATTTATGAAGCATACACGGCACCAACCTTGCATTATGTTTAAATATACATCTTACTAATATTATAACTGCGAATGTTAGAAGGTAACCGCAAAACAGCTCAACGGATCTCGATGAAATTTGGCATAGATGTAGATGATAGTCTAGAAGAAGACCTAGGTTGCTAATAAAGTTTTTTTTAATCCCCCACGGACGGAATCGCGGTAGACAGCTAAAGGGTCTTTCAACAAGGACGGGTCGATGTTAATAATCTGTGGCGGCCATTTTGTTTTGGCGGCATCTGTCAAATCTGTTTTTTCTTATTCAGTCACTGATGCCAAATCACCATGGTAAGTTACACGGTTGAGCAGCATGTGCAAATGATAAAACTTTATTATCATAATGAGTGTTCGTTAGTGCAAACGTTGCGCGCATTGCGCCCATTTTACGGCAGACGCGGTGGCCCTTCAAAGTCTACTCTCCAACGATTGGTGACCAAATTTGAGACGACCGGTTCGGTAAACAACCAACACCTTTACGTCAAAGGAACGCCAGATCGGCCGAGAACATCGCCGCTGTACGTGAGAGTGTTAGTATATTTATACTTACATCTCACAAATAAAGTCAAATTTTAAAATGTTGATATTTTAGATAATAACCATATGAAAGCTTATTGCCACGAATGCTTTAAAGGAGGTTATAATATGTATGTATGTAAATATCGTATATTTCCTTCAACAACTACCAATGATTGTAAAAAAAAGTACTGGCCTACAAATTGCTTCATTAAAAACAAATTCTACACTGTTATCACACACAGCAAACATTTTGATTCTTTATAAAACGTTCGTCTTATCAAATCACTAAGTGTCAGAATAACGAATCTCTTTAAATAATAAAGACCTCCAATGTAATGAGCAAGGTATATTTACAAAGGTATAGAGTCAATGTCAATGTACAAATATTTATAATGATTGTTTTTGAAGTATACAATTAAAATTATTGTAATAATTTTCCTGTTTATTGCGTACTTGTTTTTACAATGTTTCGTCGAATGCTTCGTTCAAAAACACATAAAGCACGTACTTCGAATTATAATGGCCTATTTTAAAAGTCCAATAGTCTGTTCGTATAGTAATGAGGGACTGGCAGGCACAAGACTTATAAACAACCTATTGTAATATTTATACAAGTCCCCATGTAAATGTATTCATTTTGCGTATAAACTATTACTATTACTGGGCGTTTTCATTGTTGAAACACTTGCATGAAACATGTTATCACCCCTCTCATTTTATTTGAAATTTTGTGAAAATCCTGATGTACTTTTTTTTTTGTAACTCCATGATAGTGCACAATAAAGTATATTTGTTTTATCACAAATGACTTTACTTCCAAACGAGTTCAGTATTTTATACAATAGACAACCGACATAAGTTTATGGCCTAAGATTTAACCTTTATAAAAAAACAATAACATAGTGTAAAAAAAAAAAACAAACAACTCATGGCAGTGATATCATTTAATACCGTAAAGAAACACATAATTAAAGTTTAATCTTATTAATGCTCGTTAGTAATTTTTTTTTTTCGTTTCTAGTTTATCATACCATCTTAGTAATTTAAACTTGTTCATATTTGTTAAGGCTAAACCTGTTTTTTATATAAATATTTAAATAAGGATAATTACGTGATTATTATACTCTTATAGATTCGAATATTTTATTTTGGGAAATTAATTATCAATTTTATTTGATACGATAATATTTTATCCCAAATCGTATAATCAACATGCTAAATAATTTGTAAAAGACTGATTATTTTTGACGATGATATGGTCAAGGCTGCGGGAGTATACTGAGGGATACCGAAGACCGATTATCCTGGCGATCTTTGAGGTAGACCTACGCTTAGGCAGGCGGCATGTGACATAATGATGATGATGTTATTTTAGTGATTTTTAAGATTTTTTTTAACCTTTGCATTACCGTCAATGAATTAGGGAATAGGGTGCACGTATATCTCATACTTTTTGCATTACATAAACCAAATAAAGTTCAATTTATCATTACTACTCAATCCGATATACCAGGGTAACATGAAAGCGCATAGGTGCCAGGTGGGCGGCCCTCTGCGGTGGTACCGGCGGAGAAAAGAGCGCGCAAGTGTCTCGATACGTCTTAGACACTTGTATATTCATATTTTCGTCTTTATTCTTTTCAAAGTTAATGAGAAGGATATGTTAATACACTAGTCACGACGGTAAAACCCTACTGTTAAATTGCAAGCCGTCATGAAGTTTGCATACCACTGTACGAATGTAATGACATCACATCACGACCGACAGTCGAGAGCGTTCAGTTAAAGATTGTACGCTTCAGATGCTAATCACTTGCGAATATTCGCGACAAATTGATAAGTGGTGTGGTTGTTTATCCACCGCAACTAAGAAAAACAAATTGTTATTTACTTGTGTGCACATTTGTGTGATGTAATAATTATTGAATTTATATCTATACGATAGCTAAGATCATTAAAATAAACGAGAAATGTCAGACAAAAAACAACGCAACGGTAAAAAAATTAGGAAAGAATAAGTATAGTCGAATAAACATATCTGGCGTGAGGCGCTACTGTCGCGGTTACTTCTGTCGGATCGTCCGATGTCGGCACCGACTAGTTTCGAACCCGTCGGAGGCCCATCTTCAGGGCGAATGTTTACTTGAAAACTTCGCGGTCGCGTGTCTCCCAGTGCGGTCGCATTTAAAACATTCTATAAAATCCTATAATAATCTAAATGACATATAAAAGAAGAAAAAGCAAAATCAATTAATCTATAAAAGAAATGTTTAGAAGAATACTAGCTGTCGCCCGCGACTCCGTCCGCGCGCATTTAAAAAATGGGGGGGGGGGGGTTATGAAAAATAGATGTTGGCCGATTCTCAGACCTACTGAATATGCTCACAAAATTTCATGAGAATCGGTCAAGCCGTTTCGGAGGAGTACGGGAACGAAAACTGTGACACGAGAATTTTTAATAGATCTTAAATCCACATTTACATTCACACATACATCAAAAGAAAAAAGGACTATCGTAGAACGTTGTTTATTTATAGCTATCCTGACACTATCAAAGAAAGCTCATGTATGAAGTAATTCCCGTGCGCAAGTTGTTTGGAGCCTTCATTTTTCGTATTCACATGTACAAGTCAAAACAATTTGTATTCTATACTTAAGTATAATTCACATATATATAAATTGTTACTTGTTACTAAATAAGGAAATCGAATGAAGCAGACGTGACAGGAATTCGAGCTGTTATATCAGACTCAGTCTATTAATCGACCTAAAAACTTCCTAAATAAGGATATTATCATTCAAATCACATCATTAAAACGTGATAGATACGATAAAAAAAAATATTTTTACTATACGGTAAGTTTCCACTGTCGAAAGACATGTGCAAAAACATATCATCCCTCTAACAATGTTGCCATCAAATTTTATGTACTGTAGTTGTTTTGAAATACTTAATTCTTTTTCTGGACATAAGTTACGATATACTCTTATAAACCTCTACCTTTAATAAACTCTTATCCCAAAGAGTTTTTTTCCATTACATTCAACAAAAAATCTAGTTCTTTTTGGGATACATTGTTTAAAAATTAATGTATCCATTCTCGTGCAAAAAGTAAAGAACAAGTAAATAAAATATGAAGCAACCCAACGGATATTCAAGCGTTTGGAAAGATATTGATAACACTTTTTTATTAATGTTATTCTAAAAGTAACCCAAGGGGACAATTTTATGCGAATAATAAAGTAAATCCTATGTTTTTGTTTTTATTTACTGACGTAGACGTGTTAAGGAAAGAATTTAAAAATACATAAGTTTCGATTGCTCAACTTTTGATAACAAAATATACAGACTATTTGACTTGCTTATCACGTCTGTTTAGCATTGAATACATTTGTCTGGACGTCACCAGAACACCTGGTATTTTAATATTAAAAAATATACAATGTTTAAATAATAGTGCTCTCTTTATTTCGATTAAAATTACTGGCATTACAATTTTTTATTTATGAGTAGGTCTCAGAGTCGTTAAGGTTCTCGTAGATTTGGTATTAAAAATCTAGATTTAGGGACTTTCTGCGAACAATTAATTACATTGCATGTGGGATTTAATACATTAAATTCCACATTTAAAAACCAGTTTTATTAACTGACATCATAATACGTAATAAGAGGCATCCAATAGGCTAAATTATTCTAGTGGCTGACTTATTCGCTTCCTGTTTATGTCAGTCATCTTAGGGTCAATAACACTGAGTAACGGATCTAGGGTCTATTCTATAAACTGCCCTTTGAAGAGATCAAAGTGAGGGCTGTTAGTGGCTTTTTGTTTATACTTACTAGTCTTACTAATATTATAAATGCGAATGTCTAGATGGATGTTGGTTTGAAGGTAGAACATAGTCTGGAAGAACACATAGGCTTATTATGTTTTTTTTAATTCCGCGCGAACAGAGTCGCGAGCAACAGCTAGTTGTTAATAAATGGATTCGACTTTAATTTCAAACTTCCTGTTCTTTTTAATTACCTATTCCAATTAATTAACACTCCCAGTTAACTAATCTCTTAAAATATAATTTCGGTGTTCGGGCCCTGACAAGCCATGACTTTAATGAAATAATTAAATTAGAGCTTATGAGTTAAGCGAGTCACGCCACTCACAAACTGTCGCTAAGCACAATACACGTGTACATTCTAATTAGATAACAAATATAATGAATAAACTGAACTGAATAAAAAAAAAAACTTATCATGGTCTAGTCTAGTATGATACACTATAGATAGTACAACTAAAATTGGCACGTTACTGGGACGACACCGACAGATATAACATGCAACAACTTTCTGAACTTATGGTTGATAAGTGACACGTGGATAATCGGAAAGACTAATTTTGACAAAATCATTTGATACTGTGTCCACGGTAGGTATATCTTGCAGGTTCACCCGTCAAAATCCCGCACCATGGAAATGCATACATAGTTAACACGTGAAAATTTCCATTGAACTAACTTTACAAAGACTTTTAATTATCAATATAGGTAAGCACTATCTATCCGACATTATAAAGTTACATCATTTAAATGTGTAATAGACTCAATGTGTCAGAGCGCGCGATAATCGTTACATGTGGCACAAGCCGAGATAATTGCGGTCTCAATTAACACCGACGACTCGAGCCGACGGAAAAACAACCGGGCCAATAACATTAATATTAATACAAGACATGTTCACACAAAAGAGGCACAAAAAAACTATACATTATGCTGGGCCTACTAAACCAATTGTCCGATTTTGAGATGTGAGGTGTCCTTCTGTTAATATAATCGTCATGATGACAGATGAGAAATGTATATATGATTCATTTAAATACCGATTTAAAGTATTTTTTGTAATAGTTAAAAACAGAATTAGACATATAGAAAAATTATTTAGATTAAAAAATACGTAGAAGTGTGGATCGATCGCAATTTTGCTGATCAACAATTCCTTGAATTCCAGCGAATGTCTAGACTTCTTTATCAATTACGTAGAAATTGTTATCCCACGTCTACATTCCAGACAAGGTTCTTAATGTAGGCGATAACACCCTGTCGTGGGCGTTCAAGATCTTCAGGCATTACAATAGCGTAGACTTGTCGTAGACAAATTATAATTAGATAGTCTGAAGAAATATAATTTAATTAAGTAAAACAATTGGGTCTGAATATAATTATTTCTATTGCTGTTTTTATTCCGCAACAGTTCACTATTTTTATTCATATAAACAAAATTAAAAAAGACAATCTAAAGATTCGAGATTTCAGCATAAGCTTTAGGAAACATTGATATGTTATTAAAAATACAATATGTGAACGATTTTATTGTGTTTAATACGATAGATGTAGTAGAAAAACTAAGAGACTAGAAAAAAATAAAACAAGAGCAAATATAAAACAATAGAATTTCTCACACAATAGTATCAAGGAATAGAAACCGTTCAAGATCGACATATGAGAGATTTATAATACACATAATTCATTGCTCTTAATAATAGAGTTAATAATATCCAATTGTTTTGTGAAACTATAAACACAGGCAATGTAGTACGAGCTATTGATTAACTCGACAACATAATTGTTTGCAACAATGAACACAAACAATTATTCTATTCAGGTCAATTCGCTGGGCGCCTTGGGAAATTGCACTGGAATACAATTTGTTAAAGAAAAGTAAAACTTTTATAAAATTGTAGCGTAGTGGTTATAATTGGCTACTGGAAAATAATAATTGATCCTTTCTCAATTCTTTTATAGCACTGTACTTTATTGGAACGAAGTTCCTTATCGCGCGTTGTGAAAGGGGGCTAGACGGAAAAAATTCTTACGAAAAGTTGTCACGACACTTTTCGCTACTTCACCATGGCAACGACGTGACAATATATAACGAAAATTCATAGAAATAAAATGTACTTCTTGTGAAGACTTAAGTTTTTTATTCATAGAATAAACATTGGTTCCTTCACTAATAATTAATAGAAAGGAACTTCGTTCCATCCGGGTGTCCTTTGACACCTCTCAAGTTTTATATATAACTAGCTTTAACCCGCGACTCCGTGCTCCGTGCGTCCGTGCGCAATAAAAAATAGAAAACGGGGTAAAAATTATCCTATGTCCTATCCCTGGTTCTAAGCTACCTGCCCACCAATTTTCAGTCAAATCGATTCAGCCGTTCTTGAGTTATAAATGGTGTAACTAACACGACTTTCTTTTATATATATAGATATATAGATTAATAAAATTGAAGTGTTCGTTTATAATACAGAAATAAAAAAATCGCGAAAAATATAAATTTTAATATTTTTGTCTGGCTATTTGAATATTTTGAAAATTTTACCGTACACTAGGGACACCTGTGATTTCAGGTATGAGGAGAAGGGTTGTCTTAAACAAATTATCATCAAGGGCGAGGGGGTTAAAGAAGTTGTTTAAAAATATCACGTGACAAATGGCCGACCCTAAAGTTTTAAAGTTTTAATCTTTTAAAAGTCAAATCAGATTGTAAAAAAACCTATTTAATAATATTTTTTCGAGGAAAATTAAAGACCTTTTTGGATTTTTTACTCTACGACCCTTAGGAGCCGAGGAGAACGTGAGGTCAGACCAGAATTATCATAGTAAAGATGCTTAAAAATCAACTTTTTTTACGATTTCTTCCCGATAACTTAAATGCCAAATTTCTGAAGAAGTAAAGTGTTAATTAAATTATCACAAAACCCGCAGTCTGTGAGAACCATTGTTAACAATACAATTAAATTAACAAAGTTATTGATACGTGAATTGTATTAAACTTGACCATTGTTAAATGTCCGATTAATTAAGACATCGTAGCAATTATATTTACTGAGCAATTACTTTTTTTTTTTTGCGTAAAGAGGCACTTACAATGTTCTATGTATCTCTTGTAATTTAATGCATTAATGATTTAGCAATTGCTTTAATTAAATTAAAAGCGTGCGATTTTTTTTTATTTAAAGAAAAATTTCAAATATTCTCATGTAGAAATCTCATATAAAAAGGTTGCAGCCTTGTATTTTGTATCAGAATATTCTATCTGCAATACCGAAGCATTCTCTTTGGCCGTATTTAAAGCTGTGTGAATAATTAATTTTATTTAACAAACAAGCAAAGCGTGTCTCAAATATGCAAAAACGTCATAACTGCGAGAAAAAGTAAAACTCACTTATTACTATTATAAATACGAATGTTTAGATGGATGGATGGATGGATGGATGTTTGTTTGAAGGTATCTCCAGAACGGCCTTGGTGAAATTTAGCACAAATGTAGAACATAGTCTGGAAGAAGACATAGGCTACTTATAAAGTTATTGTTTTAATTCCGCGCGGACGGAGTCGCGGGCAACTGCTAGTATAGTACATATTCTTAGTTTCAATCTTATAGACCTAAAATATAATATTTACACAAATAATTTTCTTGAAATCTGTACTTTTTTGAGCTATTAAAACTTATAAACCATTTAAGATACATTTAATATTTAATTAGTTTGGTTTAGATAAAACATCTCGGAACACCACCAAACAGTCGGCCAGCCAGATACAGCTGGCGAGACACCGTAGTGCAAGACCTGCGTGAGTTAGAAGCGATCGACTAGCAAGAGACGGCGCAGGACAAGCGTTGTTGGTGATCTTTCATGTCGGAGGCCGAGACCCACTTAGGGTCGCCAGCGTATTAATACACTATAGTATTTAATTATACTTATTTAACTTTAATAAATCTTCAAGCACACATTAAATTAACATTTATTAAGTCCCTGAACATAGAGGCAACTTTTTATTGATAAATTCAATTAACTTAATAACTATAACAAGTCGTTCTCAAATTATAAAAAAAAAAACACAGTCAGAAATCATGAGCCGACTACACCAATTAAACCCTCAATATAAATATCAGTTTAAATTAAAGTAGCAAAAACTTAACTGGTTTAAATGAGTATATAATTATGAGTACAAATTAAGTATCACCATATTTAATTTTGTTAAAATAAAAAATAAAAATTCTTTTTTATCCACCGCATAACTACTAACTAACTACTCGTGAGAAAGATATTTTTTTTTATTGCTAAAGGTGGCAAACGAGCAAGCGTTAACTTGAATTTGCTAAAATGAAGTGACCGTTGCCCACAGACATTCGCATTTGCTGATGTGTTGCTTACGTTTAAGCGACTGGGAAACACAAAATTAGAATATTTCCCCTTCCCGTGCGTCCACACCTCTGTCAAATACACCTCTCCTTTCTATTCCATCCTGATAAGAAAAGAATGGGAAGGAGATGAGGATTAAAATTAGATTTCCGGTACACGAACTCATCAAGCGAAACGCGGAATTATTTCCACTTCACGAATGTCTTCTGTGTCGTGGTATTACACCCAGCCCATTCTTACTTAAGATATTGCGGGCTCTACAACTGTTAAAATTGAAAATTTTGGTCAAAATTTTAAAATAGAATTTGGTTTAGAATTGATAATATAAGTGTAATACGATCATGCGAATTATGTTGCGGGCGACAACTAGTCCGTAATAACATTTGATCCATTAAAAGTATATTGCTGCAGGTGTTAGATTGAGCTGAGATGGTGCAGGACCGAAAGGAGGTCAATATTATTGAAGGCTAATCCCCAATTTCGGTCGAAACGCCACTCTAGCATCGAATAATATTTTATGTCAAGCTGGAATTTCTAAAGAAATAAAATAAATTCGAATAATCCGATTAAATTGAAGAAATGATCAAGTAATTTTAAGAGCTCTACACTAACGCCACCTAGTGTAATGATATAGGAAAGTATATTAACAAATAACATAGTTCTATCTTATCGTGACTTGCCAACTTTCGCGGTAGCTTATCACATAGAAGGATTTCACTTGGTGCTATTCCCTCAATTGCCATTACCTATATATGTATTAGTAAATTAACATTCCATGTCGCTTCAAGTGATATACCCGTAATTACATCCTTTTTATACAATAAGGGGGAAACGAACAGCCTGATTCTTAATGTTGAATGATTACCGGAGCCCATAGTCATCCGTAACACGAAAGCACCGTTTGGCCACTTTTCAGTCGGTACTAAGAAATGAAATTTTTATTTTTATTTTTTGTTAATCAACATTATAAATAAACTAGCTGTCGCCCGCGACACCGTCTGCGCGGAATTAAATAAGTAGCTTTTGTGTTCTTCCAGATTATGTTCTACATCTGTGCCAAATTTCAACAAGATCCGTTAAGCCTTTTCAGAGATACATTCAAACAAACATCCATCCATCCATTCATCTAAACATTAGCATTTATATTAGTCAGATATAGTAAGTATCACGTAAAATAAATGCGATATAGAGAGCTACAAGAAGGAAAGGTCAAACAAAACATCCATCCATTCATCTAAACATTTGCATTTATATTAGTCAGATATAGTAAGTATCACGTAAAATAAATGCGATATAGAGAGCTACAAGAAGGAAAGGTAACTCGTAAACAACACGGGTACACGTCGATGCTGACACAGTTTCAGTGCGATGCACCGCTGAAACGACCTGACCCTTTGCAAGCCCCTGGCGGCGATGGAGCTACACCTACAACTGGGATATGCCGGGACCTAGGCTACATTCGCATTTTTTATTGAACCTCATGTTTGTGATAAAAATATACAATAAGATAAAATTGTTCATTATTTTTGTATTTAGACACAACTTTGTAATACATAATGAAAGAAACAGGGTAAATCTAAAGGTTAAGTACAAAGTCTGCTTTATGCGGTCCGTTTCAACTTTTTTTTAAAATAAAATATTAATAGAGTATTATTAATTTTTTAACATTTCTTGTAACAATCCCAACAAAACTCTAGTTAAAGCTAGGATAAGGTTCACAACAATTGCTTGGCTTAAATTGAACTCCCGTCCACGAAGTCGAAGGCAGAATACGAGAAGAAGAAACAACATAGAAGCACGCAAACATTGGACAACACCGGACGAAAAAAACATAGGAAAAAAACTTCCAGTCGTACAAATAAATCAGGGCCAACGACATGATATAAGGCTGTTTGATTCCTCCATAAGCAAAGTGTTGTTAAAAACAAACGTAAATGCAGGAACTATAAATAGACCATAAACAATTCATGATCTATTCACTACTTATGTATGGATGTAGGACAATACGATGTTTTATCTGCATATTCTACTAAATTCTATGAAAAGCATGGACCTACTTTTCTTTTGTTACTAACATTAGTTACCTAAGAATTTAATGTTATAAAAACTCTGTATAGAATATATCGTCATCCATGTCATTAACTTCAACATTTTAAACAGTGATTTTGGTCTCAGAACCCAACGATAACTCACTCAAATAAATGATTGCGAATTTACCTGAAAGTCAAGGGTAAAATGATAAATGTAAATTCTTACTCAAAACACCAGTACAGAAACATATAGTTATCTCTGTTCTTTCAAATACAATGAAAGAGATGGGAATATTTTTGTAAATGTCTTATGTTTCAAATATTTACAACTTCGCTGCTAATCTGCACTAAAAATAAATGAAAACCTAAACCATATTATATATTTTTTAAGATCCTAATACCGGTTATAATAAACGGAGCTTAAATAAAAATAAAATTTATTGGTGTACATGCAACTAACAATCGTTTGCGTTAAATAAATAAAATTGCAGATGTCCATGGGCGTCGATGAACACCTTGGTGTTCCCGCTGCTCGTTTGCCCCCTACTCTTATAAAAAAAAAAAAAATAACAAAAATGTTTTTCTTTTTCTTTTTTGTGTTGTATATCCAGTATAATTAGTGTCCTTAATTTTTAATTATAGTACTGAAGTTTAAAGTTTAGTATGTATTTATTTTGTGTGTTAATTGTATTGTAAGTATTATAATGTCGTTGAATGGATTAAATGTCTCATTATTAAGTGGTTTTAAAAATTTATACAACAAAAAAAAATATTATTGTTATTATTAAATAAAAACAGAGTTACTTCCTTAATGTATACGGACTTAAGGTAGAAAGATAAATGGCAAGGTACACAAATGCGCGCTCACGGCCGGGTCGAGTAAGATCCCTTTTCCGCTAACCAATTTGCCTTGCTACTGATTTTTCTAAGAATCAGCCAGTGAAGTCTCCGCCAGTCCACAAGCAGGTTCTCAGATAAATTGCGCATGGTTGTAGTAGCACAGCTAGTCGCGTTAGTGGATAAGGGTTCTTAGTATGTTCGGGTCATGTAGCCATGGCTCGACCTACATACAGACCAATGCACCCGGCGCTACTCTATGACCTGCCACGCCTCAACCACCGAGAGCTTCCATTTCAAATTTTATAATGACTTTAAAGTGTAGGAACAAGTGTGCTGGAAATAAACGGCGCTTTAATTTAATTGTAGACGGTTAAAAGTTTTAAACTTTCATTTTTAAGCATGCTACGTAGATATAAAACTACTAGTAGACGTCCGCGACTGCGTTTGCGCGGAAATAAAAAAAAACTTAATAAGTAGCCAATGTGTTCTTCCAGACTATGTTCTGTGCCAAATTTTATCAATATCCGTTGAGACGGTCCGGAGTTATCTTCTATCAAACATCCATCTATCTAAATATTCGCATTTATAATATTAGTAATTAGTAGTTAGTGAGATGGAAAGATTAATCGACCCTACCAACAAAAAAAGCTGTTTATTTTCATTATAGCTAATTGTTTAAAAATATCTATTTATTTAGCCTCGGTCGAAATTACGACTGATCCACGTTGAGTCGCAAAAAATAAAAGAACGAATGTTTATAAATTTTCAAATGCAAAAAATTCTAAATAACAACTTAGTATTTACAAATAATTTTACGTGACGATACAACAATTTATATTCAAGCTTTATTGTTAAAAATCTACTAGTATTCTAGTTATTTAAAAAAAAAAATGGGACGCATCTGCAAGCACTTCCTTTCGATTAAAATATTTTTTATCAAAATCGGACCACCAGGGGCGAAGCATCGCGGTAACACACATAAAAAATACAGTCGAATTGATAACCTCCTTCTTTTTGAAGTCGGCCAAAAAGTGCTAAAGAGGTATATATTTTTTTACTTTACGACGCATTTGTACACAATACATCAATGTAGACCGACTTTAATCCTCTTAAACATGTCCAATATAGGCTTTCCCGAGTTATACGTTTGCCGTTTGACTATAAGCCTGATATATTTTAAAATTGCAACACTTACTAATAGGGGCTGCCAGTAATCGGAATGTAAATAATGTCTTAGTACCTGTAACAATATTAAAAATTATTAATTACAAATATTAAAAAAAAAACACTTCTCATGTAAAAATAATGCGTGTACATTCTAATAAATCATACCTACTACAATATTATAAATTCGAATGTTCTTTTGAAGGTATCTCCAGAACGGCTTAACGGATGTCGATGTAATTTGACATAGATGCAGATCATAAGTTTGGAAGAATACACTTAATTCCACGCAGACAGAGGTGCGGGCGACAGCTAGTATGCTTATAAATAGGGATGTTTTAATAGATCTCTGAAAAAAAAACAACAGAAAATGACATAAAATAATCAGACACGACACGACCGTGAACATAAAATTTTACTGTCAGAAAAGTGTCTCGTCTCGAATATATATATTTTTTTTCGATATTACATACAAACATTCCAATTTTATTAATGTGTACAGATATATAGACTACATAATTACGTTTGAAGTTGTTTAAACTGTTATTTCCATTCAAATAAATATTAAGACTAGCGATTGCGCACGATTTCGTCAATGCAAATTAAAAAAAAAAAAAGAAAATATAGGTAAGTCCACACCGCACACATCAGCTATCTTACAGTAAAAGTCCCATCAAAATCGGTTAATCCGTTTCGGAGATCATCCGGAACAAACGCGGATTTGCGTACGGACAGACAGACATAAATAAAAAAAATTGTGTATTCATTATAAACAACGCAAATACAGTATGTTCGGGTTACATACAGACACTCTTATTTTATTAATAGTTTAGATATAGATTATATAACGTACAAATGACTATATAAAGGAATAAGGTTTCAATTAGTGGGACATGACCGATAAAAACCGATGGGAAACTTAACTAAAAGCTGATTTTCAAAAGAATATTTTAAATTGAAGTTCACGTGTTAATCAACACAAAAAACATCGTACGAGGAAATGCACTTTAAACAACAAAGCAACGAATTATATTCTTCCTTTAAATGGAATGATGCAAAAACATTGAAATTGGCCACCGCCATGGTTTTGTGCTTAACCTTAACGCCATATAAGTCCGTAATTGCGACTAATTTCCGTAATTACTGAGTTATTCACGAGAAAAGTGTCAGGATAGTTGTAAAGTAGTCTTAATTTCTCAAGAAATACGTAATTTTTATATCTACCTAACATAGCTAGGGAAAGAAGGAAAAGTGATGGGTTTGGTTGAATGTCCCCTACATTTGGCAAAGGGTAAAGTTCTTTTCTGTACATCCCGTCCACTGTCCATTAAAAGGTACACAACATATCTGCAAGCTTTGCACCTGCATGTCTATACGCAGCGGTCTCTTCGCTCTTTTAGCCAAAGACAGTGACCGCTTGCTTATTTTCTACCTTCTTAATTTAAAAGTGTTTAAAGTAAGGTAGCGGAGCGTTGCTCAGGGGTTAAGCACTTGACTTGCAGGTCCTGGGTTCAATGTGTTTTTCGTTTTACATATGCGCATCCGCATATATGTGTGGATTCCCGGGTGAAAAAGATGACGACGCGACTCGCCACCACTTCCATTTCGCATATACAGTTGAAGCATAAGCGAGAAACCTCTATAAGCAAGAGTCATTGTCCGATCTCGACAGACGACTTCCATAAGCAACAAACTAGGGTAAAAGACCTTATATAAAATAATAATTTAACAAAATAATTCAATGACATTGGCCTCTATTGGAAATTTATTCACGAAGACCAGGCGAGGGTCTGTTTAATTCCACTGTACATATTCATGGACATTTAAATATTATGATAATGGAAAACATAACCTTGGTAAGTTTTAATAAATTCAAAAGTAACGAATATTTCAAATGTAAATAGTAATTAATAATTTAAAAATAATAAGACAGTTCATACAAATTTGCATTTGAAAGTTTCAAAGGTAAGGTTATTAAGATTTGTAATTACTGTTTATTTGCTAAATTAGGCATAGATTGCAAAGAAAGCAATGTGATTAATATTATAAATGCAAATGTTTAGATGGATGTTTCTTTAAAGGTATCTCCGGAACAGCTCAACGGATCTTGATGAAATTTGGCACAGATGTAGAACATAGTCTGGAAGAACACATAGGATACTTATATTTTTTTAATTACGCGCTGACGAAGTCGCGGGCGACAGCTAGTTTAAATATAAAGTATAAATTACTGTATAGAGTCATAAATTAATGTATATGTAAAAATCAGGTAGAATTCAGATCACACATTAGAGATAAGACAAAAAACTCCATGGTCACTTATATTAGTATTTAATTAAATTACGAAATACATTCAAACATAATAAAAGAAGAATGGAGATTTTAATGACCCAGTCCTGGCCAGTCATAAAAACATTATTACTAAAGTTTTTTAAATGAAAAAAACAACCACAATATCACATAGTGCTTATATATAATTAAAGTATATTTAAGAATCATGGCCGTTCAAAGAAATCGTTATTTGAAATAGGCCGTAGTAAAACAGCGTAGGTTACAAAAACTTTCTAAACAAACGTAAATGCATATTTCTAATCATCGATAAATCATATTTACTTATCTATCTGACTAACATTTAGCGGCTGATAGCTGAGGTGTTATTTATGTTGTAAAGGTCGCGATGTCAAATCCAGGGAAGTTGATACGTTGAGAAAGTTTTACAATTTGTCTATAGATCATATTGATGCCTAATAAATATGAAAAATGACGAAAATAAAACAAACCTTTTCATTCTAACACCGACTTAATTTAAAAAGGGAAGGAAATTAAACCGATTTTCGTTACAAAATTTTTAAAAAGTATTATTAAAAATGTAAACGGTCGAATTTGAATAAGCGAGAATATAAAGGACCACCGTATTTGTCTCACTTATAGAGGTTGTTTAATAAATATTAAACACTAGCTTTTACCCGCGACTCCGTCCGCGCGGAATAAAAAATAGAAAACGGGGTAAAAATTATCCTATGTCCTTTTCCTGGTTCTAAGCTACCTGCCCACCAATTTTCAGTCAAATCGATTCAGCCGTTCTTGAGTTATAAATGGTGTAACTAACACAACTTTCTTTTATATATATAGATTTAAATATTAAAATGGCAACTTAGCTAGGAGCTATTTTTATTTATTTATTTTTTTGTTATTGCAACACTTGCCTTATAAAATTTAATTTTCATGCATGTCATTTTTTTGTTCTATCTTAAAATAAATATTAATTAATATGTCATTTTTATTGTACAGAGGTAATCCGAATTTCTCGCTTATGGAGGTAGTCTCTCATGACTCTCGCTAATAGAGGTTTCTCGCTTATATCGACGGTATAACAGTTTTGTGGCTGTAAGGAATTAAACAACATACGTTAACATGAAAAACAAAACTAAATATGATAAAAGATATCTTTTCATATAGTAAAGCAATAAATCTCACCACATCTATAGAGCGTACTTGAAATACAACGGCCTCGAATAAAACGCATTTAGATTAGTCTTATTGGGGTGAAGTAATAACGATACTCACAACAACTCTGAGTCATTGAATTGCCTATCAGATGGACAGGCATCGACAATACTAATGCGAAGAATAACATAGCATGAAAATGTACCTTTACAATTCTTAGTTTATATATGACTTTTTTAATGTTTCAGCAATGGAAATCAATTGCAAACACAAATTGGTTTTATAAATGTCTCTGCTGGAAATTTTACTGTCTAAGAAAGTAATAATCTAGATAAACCCAGGACTACTATCAAAGCCTAAACGTACACAAGCTTAATATTTTATTCACTGGATAGCTTAGGCGGTGAACGACCTCTAGACGTTACTCCCACAAGATGGAGTCCAGACTCCTGTAGAACTGCCGTCGGCAATGCATTTTAATGCCTCATTGTTATTTGCGAAATTCTGTCCAAACTTTTGTTTCATTGTACCGTTGTTATTTTTTTTATTTATTCGTTCACGCAACCCATTTGACAAATGCGGGTATTGTTAGCAAAAAGCATTTTGCTTACAAACACTTGGTAAAAGCAATGTAAAGTAGACGTGTTTTCAATTTTAACAACAGAAACGACCAATTGCTGACTGAGCCGCTAAATTAAATTTTCAATAACAATAAAAAAGCAATACGAAAGGATTCTTGAGATAATAGGCAAAACGAGATTAACAATATATCTCGAAAATACTGGCTAATGCAAAGAAATAAAATAAAAATGAAAAAAAAAAGTTCTCCTTTGGGATATGTTGAACTTTTAAATAGTCGATTTACCTCGCAATTATTGTCTAGTCTTAAAATATTTTATAATTATATTGACATATGAATAGCGACAGTGAAAAATATCGTTGATCTTGAATAATAAACCATTAAATACGAAACACGCTCCGCAAGACGTGAAATTAATTAAACAGGTTTAAACACGGCCGAATGGTAATAAAATTATTGGCGGTAGGATCTTGTTAAATTGTAATTTATAAGTAAATTATTATTTTTAATAATTTAAAAAAAGAATGTTTCGAATCCCTTTCAATCTTAAATTAACCTTGATCTTATAATTACAAGGTCTAATTTACTTTTAATTTCATCGATCGCGTTATCTTGAATGCACAATCACGTTTTACATAGCAGTGGGCCTAGCACGAATATTAGTGACATCGTCAACGACAAAATTTGTATTGAAATTTGTGAATCACCGTAAAATACAACAAAAATCTCATAATAATTGTGACATAATTGACGATGACGATACGAAGACGATTGTCACATATATTCGTGCTAGACCCACTGATGCTCGCACATTAATAATCGAAAATAACTCGTTTTAAAGAATCAAGATCTATAGATATATTTATTATCGATACCATGACGTCTATCGACTAGTTTACCAAATATTAAAAAAAAAATACAAAATTATTATAGACTAGTTGGTCGCCCGCGACTCCGTCCGCGCGGAATTAAAAAAAAATACGTAGCCTATGTGTTCTTCCAGACTATGATCTACATCTATGCCAAATACCATCGAGATCCGTTGAGTCGTTCCGGAGATAACTTCAAACAAACATCAATCCATCCAAACATTCGCATTTATATATATAAAAGAAAGTTGTGTTAGTTACACCATTTATAACTCAAGAACGGCTGAATCGATTTGACTGAAAATTGGTGGGCAGGTAGCTTAGAACCAGGAAACGGACATAGGATAATTTTTGCCGCGTTTTCTATTTTTTATTCCGCGCGGACGGAGTCGCGGGTAAAAGCTAGTTTATAATATTAGTAAGATTGTCAAAAATTTTGGCGGGATTTATCTTTATCCTTGTAAAGCGTAATTTAAAAATGATTAATTAATTAGACCGTTCTTATTGCAGTACAAATTAATGACATAAACGTAATTTGAAAATCCTATTCTTAAGTTTATAACATTTACATTTATTAACTACGTTATCTATAATCGTATGGGGAGTGGAGGAAGAAGAAGGTTGTTTTTTAAAAGTTTAATTAAAGTCAATGTGTGTCGGTGTCAACATCCATTAATTAACCTTTGTGCCGTGCGACTGAGCACTTGTCTGTCTACTCGCTGCCTCCACCCGCGCTTCTGTCAAATTGAACGTAATTGGGATAACGTTGATTTAACAAACGTGTAAGATTACATTAATTACTGCCTTTGTTAAGTATTTGAATGATTACACATTTTGAGTCCAAAGTTAAATGCCGATCGATATTAGTGAAAGATTTAAACGCTCTTCCTTTCCCTCTCGTTCCTACATTCTTCGTTACCTACGTACGTACATTCATGATATGAACTGTCTTTCGTTACAGACAAAGCAAGGCACTTACTGGCTTCCTGCTTGTTCAAACTTTACCCCCTATTAGGTTAATTACATCTCACTAATATTATAAATGCGAAAGATGGATGTATGGATGTTTGTTAGAAAGTATATTCAAAAGGGTTCAACGGATCTAGATTAAATTAGACACAGACGTAGTACATAGTCTGGAAGAATACGCGGGGCTACTCACTAAGAGGTTTAAATTCCGCGCGGACAAAGTCGAGGGTAAAAGATAGTTTATTACACTATGAAAAGTTTTGAACACACTCTGTGTTTATTGTCAAAATACTCTAACAAAGAACATATTATAATCATCAATTAGAGATAATGTCATCGTACTTCAGCGGTAACATTTAAACATAGACTTTAATGAGACGTTACCTTTGTGCAGAAGGAGCACCCGCAGCCCTGGATGACGGTGACCTTGTCCGGTGGCGTGTCCTCCAGGCACAGCTTGCAGTTGACGGGCGCGGCCGGCACGAACCCGCCCCCGGCGCCGTCCAGAGAGTACCTTCAATAAGTTAACGATTAATTCATGGAAACTTTCACATATAGTGGGAAAAGGAGAGTGATTATTGACCGGAATTGAATATAGTGTGGACCGACAGATAAGCTGACATAAAACTTTAATTTTACATATGTATTTTTACGAGATTAAAGCTCATAGCTTAACTTAGATAGCCGGGGAATTCCGCGTGTAGGTGCTAGTACAGAAGCTACAGACGTTTTGTAATTGCGGTCATTGGGGTTAACCGCTAACGCAATGTCTATTCAGTTTATGAACCTGGCTGCAGATTGCAGATAGCAATAAAAAAAGAAATTACGAGCTAATATGTGATAAGGTTTGTTGGTAAACTTTACAACTAATTTGTCGAAAGAAACGGTCCTTCTTTCAAGGATGTTATTCTAATCTAGCCTACCTAGACTATATAGATAATGGGAGGAGTGTCGCAGACATCACTTCCTAGTTCAAAAACCAAGTTTTTTTTTATATTACAAGGTGACAAACGAGTAAGCGACTACATGAATTCGCCAAAATGGCGAAGCGACCGCTGACAATAGACATTCGCAATTGCAGATGCGTCTCCTACCCCCAATCGAAGAAGGGGGAGACGCACAAAAAGAGAATATTTAACCTTCCTATGCATCTTCTCCTCCATCAAATCCACCTCCCCTTCCCATCTTTTCCTTATAGAAAAGAGTGGGAAGGGAAACAGGACTAAGATTAGGCCTCCGGCACCACACTCGTCAGACGAAACGCGGAATTACTTCCATTTCACGCCTGTCTTCTAAGTGGTCGTGGTATTTCACCGGGCGAGCCGGCCAATTCGTGCAACAGATGTTGTTGTTACTGGCGTCTAAGTTTGTCACAATGTTGTAGAAATTACAGTAACAATTATGCGCGGCCAGTGTCATGGCTTAGTGGAAAAGAGTTTTTACATATGTACTGCTATCTTGTTCACAATACCTGGATCCTCCAGCGCCGGCGAGCGATAACAGCGAGGAGCATCGGGAGCAGACGGAGGGCGCTCGCAAGCGGTTATGCGCGCGCATCGGCTCGCCGACCCGCTCGCGCTCGCTCAATGCAAGAACAGTCGAACATTTACGAAGACCTGCAACAAAAGACCAATACATGTAATTGGTAACCTATTTCTCCAATGACATTTCACGAACAATGTCTGAATTGCCATTTACACGGCCGCAACTCCTCAATGAATAAGTCGTGAGTTCGAAAGTGTCCGAAAGGAGTCCAAGTGTGATGTTGGTCCGGTCACTCATTTATAGAAAAGCTATTTCTAAAGCTAACATTTCTTTCTTTAAATCGATGAGTAATTTATAACGATGATTAGATCTTTCAAACAATATAAGAATACATATACAGAATACAATATAAGGTACATCTATAACAAGATAAGAAACAATTTCTTATCTTGTTATAGATGTACCTAATTAAAATGTGGTTAAAAATTCTCTTGAACCCTGACTTACGTAATAAGGATATTTTTACTCTCTGTTTACACTAGAAATGGGAAACTTCTCCAACGTACTCTAGCCGGTATGTCAGTAATAAATCCACAGCAATTTAGTATGCAAACAACATTGCCTATTCAAACGCATTACGCGTGCAATAACACTAGGAGAATTTCAATTACAATAAGTATGCGATAAACTGCTATGATAACAACGGTGCCAGGATGTCTACGTAAATTTCCAATAGTTTCTTATTTACCGCAGGTTTCTGAGACAGTTTCGTTATCCCTGTAGTTAATAAAACAGAGGTAGCAATATCTTTAAAAGGGATTTTTCGTCTCAGGAACCACGATTAGAAGTTTTTGTACGTATTTTGTGATAGGACAATGTTTTAGAATGCTGTAAAAGTTTTAAAACTGTTAAAAGTAATTAAAGATAAATTAATCAAAATTGCGCAAAACAATTGAAATACAAATCACCTGCCAAAGTAAACGACCATTGTAGAGGTCGATTCAGACAAAATAATAAATGATACGTATTAATTTTTTTTATTACAAGAATAGATGTACCAATAAAAATAAAATTTCCACATAAACTTTTCAAAGACACAATAAATCAATACTGAAAGATGTAACGTTGAACTGAGCAATAATATTGTATGTCCGAGTGAGGACAGAGGCGCCGAGGTAAATCACCACCTTGGCCCGATTCAGGCACATTAATAACACTGATAAAACAATAGCCAATATATTTAAATGCTATCATTAATTGACGCGCAATTTACGAAATTCCTGGGACAAGTTTATTGAATTACAACCAATGACAATAAAGTTCACAAACTCTGAGATAAAAAGCTAAAAACCCAGTCAGAACACGTTTGAAAAAAATGTTTAGAGCAGCGCAATATTTTTTAAGAGTTGACACTATCTTAAAGCACAATGTTACTGTGACATTAAAGTTAATATAGAAAATCAAACTTACGTAAATTCCTTAATGTGAAAAATTTCAGCACAAATTCATTTTTAGCCGACTTCAAAAAGAAGGAGGTTATCAATTCGACTGTATTTTTTTTTTTTTTTTTTTTTTTTATGTGTGTTACCGCGAAACTCGGCCCCTGGTGGTCCGATTTTGATAAAAATTATTTTAATCGAAAGGAAGTGCTTGCAGGTGGGTCCCATTTTTTTGTTTTTTTTTTTAAATAACAAGAAGACTAGTAGATTTTGAATATAGCTTCAAAATTTGTTGCGGAAATTAGGGACATTTTTGCTTTCAGCGCTTACGTAGGCTAAACTATAGGACCTACATAAAAATGATGCATGGCGAATTGTAGCTCTTTAAATGTGCTAAATAAAAGTCAGCGATAGCATATATCTATCTTTTATAGTTTTCTCACAATAACCATTTTTTTCTTTAGAAACATTAATTAAATTCATGCCCTATTTCCGACGCTATTATTCAAGTTCAGTATTAACCCTTATGTAAATAAATATGTTCATTATCAAGAGAATTAAATGTAGATTATATTTGCAATTGAAACTATATCATTCTGTCTAATAGTTTAGGAGATATCGTAAGAATAAAATTACGCGGAAACGAAAAATGCTACATCGCGTTACAATGAATAGCACAAATTTGCTTTCTGGGCTTACGTAGGTCAAACTATATGACCTACATTAAAATGATGTATCGAGTAATTATAGATCCTTAAATTTGCTAAATAAAAGTCTCAGGTGGCATATATCTATCATCTATGGATGTCTCACAAAAACCATGTTATTATGAACAAACTTCGATTAAATTGCACACGAAAAACAGCGTCGTAAGCTTACGGCGCTATTATATTATATTCGATATGAATCCTTATCCAAATAAATATGTTTGATGGCTAGAGTATTAAATGCAGATTACATTAGCCTTTAAACTATGTAATTCTGATCAATGGTTTGGAAGATATTAAATTATTAAAAACTACGCGCATTCGAAAAATGCTACTGCGGCGCGCGGCTGGACAAAATTAAAGGCACGCTACGATGTATTAGTTCGTTAATTTTCAATTTGTATACCGATTTTGATAATTATTTCATTGTTTAAAGGATAAGTGGTTATCTGGTGTATTCTAAATTAGTTTTTGAATTGAAGTACACACATATTAAATAGGAAAGTCCTTTTCTTTATTTGTCTTATTTATGTCCTTATACGTATTAAGGAAATTTGTAATTAAACTTCAAATTCACTAAAAATTGAGAAATAAAACAAACATTTTAAGAAAAAAAAATAGCCGACTTCAAAACAAAAAAAACTATCTCAAACAAAATGCGCTCAAAAGTAACTTAAAAAAAACAATTTCAAACAAAATGCACTCAAAAGTAACGTAAAAAAACAATTTCAAACAAAATTCACTCAAAAGTAACATAAAATAACAATTTCAAACAAAATGCATTCAAAAGTACCATAAAAAACAATCTCAAACAAAATACACTAAAAAGAAACAAAATAATGTCATGAAAACCTCTTTCTTTCTTTCTTCTCTCTTTCAAAAACCCTCTAAACTCTAAAGAAAGTTCTCTTCTTTCTTGTAACATGTCTATATTGTATAATTATTGTTATTTTGGAGTCGGTTTCGGCCTAAGTAGGGACATAAACGTAAGTATGTCTAATACATCTCAAATATAAAATGTCACCTATTTACTTCGGCCGACACCGACTGCGAAATAACAATAATTATACAATATAGACATGTTACAAGAAAGAAGAGAACTTTCTTTAGAGTTTAGAGGGTTTTTGAAAGAGAGAAGAAAGAAAGAAAGAGGTTTTCATGACATTATTTTGTTTCTTTTTAGTGTATTTTGTTTGAGATTGTTTTTTATGGTACTTTTGAATGCATTTTGTTTGAAATTGTTATTTTATGTTACTTTTTGACAAAAGCATTCCACAGCATTGAAAAATACTAGAAAATTCTGTCATTCATTTTATTCTAACTGCATAAACAGGACAACAATGTTTAACACTTTTTTAAACATATTAAAAAAATGTCTTCGTATATCAAAACACAGATATCGATCACCTAATAGGAAGCAACAATGCTACATTCGCAATTGTATCCAGACTATAATTAGCATATCTGTACATGCGAATCTTGGTCGTGGCATCGCCTTTGTCGTTGAAGTTAATAATAGACCATAACAATTGAAGATGAATGGAGATCGGGTCAACGAGATAGATACACGTGTACTCGCGCTTTAAAAATAAACCAAGATTAAGATAGACTTCGTGATATTTACATTTGAAACGTTTATTTCTAGAAGTTTGTGGTATATCTATATCTATGGCAAACTTGACCAAGATGGCAGGCATTGAAATTGCAAGTCACTCAGATGAACAAGAGCAACCTTCAACCGCAAACAAATAAAGATATTACGCAAGCCAACTTAAAAAAAATCTATTTTCTACACAAAAATGCTTTTGTTTTTTATTATTAGCTTGAAAATAAAAGCCTTATGGTCGCTATGCTTTAAGTCCCTTCAAAAAAAGTATAATAAAAAAGCTCATGGTATTACCTTCAAGCAGTGGCTGGGGTTGTGAGAGCACGGAGTCGCGTGAGGCGGCACGGCGCACCGGCCTGGCTGGCCGAGCAAGGGACTTGAGTCCACTGCTCAATAGCAACTCGAGCGCGCGTCGTCCGCCCGGGCCCGTCGCGCCTGCTCCCATCTGTATAACAATAAACTGATTATTACTTATATCCTTGTAAACGACTAAAATTATGCGTAGGTATGTATGTTAGTAGAACAAGAGGCAGAAGTAGACAAAAGAGTGATGATGTTGACATATAGAAATCCGTTATCTATGTCCGAGTTTGTAAAGTATGACGGGCTTGAAGGGAGAAATATACAATAAGGCATAAATTAGATATATTTAGCAAAAGATATTCCGTACGAATATTTCACCCATTCCTTCAAAAAAATTATAGTACCTACCTACAAACCAATAATCGATGTGCTTTTTTAAAATGGTAGCTCACTGGAACTATAAATACGGCATCATAAATAATAAGATATTATAAAATACTAGCCGTCCCCCGCGACTCCGTCCGCGCGCAGTTAAAAAAAACTAAATGGGGGGGGGGGGGTTATGAAAAATAAATGTTGGCCGATTCTCAGACCTACTGAATATGCTCACAAAATTTCATGAGAATCGGTCAAACCGTTTCGGAGGAGTACGGGAACGAAAACTGTGACACGAGAATTTTATATATTAGATATTACATAACTTGCAAACGTCAGAAAAAACAATCAAACAATAACCAAGTAATAGACATATCACATCATTACACATCTTTAACATAATCCAATTACTTCACTATAAAGGTATTAATAACCAATCAACGTAATTGTGGTTAATTAATATCAAACAACGATTATTTCAGACATTTTTTTTAAATAGGTTCAATATTGAATTACCATTTATAGTGAGATATCGTATTAGTAAATACTGCACTATATAATTACGCATATACCATACCTATATCATCGTTATTGTCACCTTGACAACATATCAAATAATTAATTGTATCTCTTTAGATCAGTCGTTTTCCAAACGTCTTAAACATTTCTAACAGAAACGAAAAGACACTAACTGCAGTCCAAAAATACTATTACACAATGTTTAGTTAGTGTTTTCACTCTTTCACCAATGATTGATATTACTGATGTCAACGGTTATATATCTCATCATAAATATGTATCACTATTATGCTTTTGGTATAAGTACTTCATTATTTATTGGAAAAGATCACATTTCGCAAGCCTGCGCATAATAATGTTTCAATAACCATGATTTGTCAAAAATTCCCGCCGCTAGAGTCACGGTTTGAGGTGTGCTTCAGCTAAAATGTATTTGAACTGTCTAAGTGTTTTATGATAAGGCCCTTAGCTTTTCTAAATCCAGAACAAATGGCCTTTATATAAACATACCAGCTGACATTGTACACTGACAATGTTGTAAAAAACTTAATCCGAATTTATCAACTACTAGCTTTTAACCGCGACTCCGTCCGCGCGGAATAAAAAAAAAAAAAAGAAAACGGGGAAAAAATTATCCTATGTCCGTTTCCTGGTTCTAAGCTACCTGCCCACCAATTTTCAGTCAAATCGATTCAGCCGTTCTTGAGTTATAAATGGTGTAACTAACACAACTTTCTTTTATATATATAGATTTCGACTAACGAAATTAATAATCGAAACGTAAAATAAATCCATAAATTATTTTAATTATTTACGAAACGGACAGTACTAATTACGTACAATTAAAAAACCGTGAATTAGCAAAAATATTTCAAGATCGAATATTGAATTCGGGTATAAAGATACGCTCACTCTGTTACACAATCATCCGCAGTACAAAACATCTCAAATGTTTATTGTGTAATCGTAACAAGGTCAAGACATTCAAAGCCAACAAAAATAATATTTCTTTCAAAAGATTAGAGGCAGCGATCTATCAAATATATTTACAATCAGATAAAGAAAACATAAACATTATTTTGACTCATTAGAAGTCATCCCAATGAAGCATTTAAAACTAGACAGTGTTTCAATTACATTTTAGTTTAAACATATGTAAACATTTTCACCAGAAATCATGATTATGTGCAGGCTTTCAAAATTTGACCTTGATAAATAAATAACAAAGTACATACTCATACTGATAATGGCAGCAATTTTAGCGAAACATATTTAAGAGTAAAACATAATTTATAAACACTTCGACGTCCATTTAATCACAGGCGGTCAAATATTTTAAATACGTTTTTAATTAAATAGTGTCTAACTAAATTTTTTTTAAGTAATAGAGTAATTTGAACGCATATATAACGTTGTATAACAAACCGTCAACATATCCAATATCTTCAATGTGGGCTTTCATTGCCGAAACACTTAGTTACAATTCGATTGTTTAAGACAATGTAACAAGATAATAATTGAAATCAAAAGTATAACCAAATTATAACTTACATTCACAAAAATATGATCACTTCCTTGTACGCAAAACATACTTATTTATAAAGCAGTGAAAGAACAAAAACAGTACCCAATAAGAATGTATTCAGGCTACATAGGACACGCTAAACGCAAATTCTAACAAAGTATACTTATTTTAACAGCAACTAGTTAGTATCCCACTCGAGAAGCGACTGCCTTGTACGAACACTTTGTATGGAGAATGACGTAAATACAATAAACATTTTAGTGATGTGTAAGTCATACAAAATTGATTGTAACGTTAGGAATCTTACTAATAAAATGTAACAAACAATCGTTTGTTCCTCTAAAGAACAATCCCGTTTGTTATTTCGAATCAGAAATTCTACAACGATAATAATTGGTTAAGAATGTATAGAATTGAATGTATTAATATGTATTAGACATTCTACTGTTTAAAAGCAGACGCACACTAAACAGACGTTTGCCTAAACTGTGGTAACAAAAATAATCATAATCGTAAAAACCTTCCAATCCAAAAATTTTGCTACAGCTACGACATCTTTATCTAATACTAGCTGTCGCCCGCGAATTATAGGTATCCTAATAAGTAGCCTATGTGTTCTTCCAGTCTATGATCTATATCTATGCCAAATTTTATGGAGATCCGTTGAGCCATTCTGGAGATACCTTCAAACAAACAAACATCCATCCATCCAATCATTCGCATTTATAATATTAGTAAGAGGAAAGATTTTTCTCATTAAACATTAAAAATAAATATTACTTACAACAGAGATAATATTAAACCTCGTGTTTAAATACAGTAGAACCTGCTTAATACGATTTTACGCATAACACGTCATTTTACATGAGTTACTCTAACTTGAGACAAGTTTTCATATATTTACAACAACAATAATAAAAACAGAACTCACGCCTCTAACCCAGAGTAATAGACAGAGGCCACGGACCTCCATTTGGCACACAGATCGGTATTTCATCGATCTGGCTGATAAAAGTCCGCCTGGGATGGCACCGACGCACACTACCTCTCACATTAGCGCCATAAATTACCTTAGTTTTCATAAATTTCTTAACGCTTAATATGACTCATCATCATCATCTCCCTGGCCTTTTCTCACTCACGTCGGTTCGGCGCACAAGGTTTTATAAAACTTAGAGTTTTAGCTTAAGTTTTTACGGCCGGACGCCTGCCTTAGCCCTACATGAAAGGAATTTCTTAAAATTAAATATAATATAAACTAAATAATTAGCTTAATACGATTCATCATACCGTTTAATACGACAATAGGCGAAACTAGTATTAACTCTTGTGGCAGTTTTGGAACTGATCATAGTCTATCCATAATGCAAGGAATCACGTAAAATTACTCAAAGCTTACAAATCACTGATTTCAACGTTTCATATGGGCATATAGATCGTTTTTAATCGCCACAGCATTGTCATTCTGTTGACAAGAGTAATGTACAATCAACAATGCCTCAAACCAATTTCGTAATACGTTTGTACAGTTTTTTTTCATACAATTTAATTTTACTGTGAGCGTGCACGTTGTTCGTCGTTCCCAGGCAGGTCTGAATACGAATTCATTGGCAATAACGTGACCATGTTATGCAAACAGTACTCCACAACCGATAGCGTCTTGCGCAACAAGAGAACGACATTGAATGAGTACCAATTAATTGGATTTAGAATCCTTACGTGGAGATTTTGTTATACAATAGTTAAACTATAAACTTTGATAGTTCGAACTTAATTTTAGTTATTAAATTCATTGCGCGACCACGACTGCCATTGAAATAACTCACGCGGCTAGTCGCTTAGTGGAAAAGAGTTTTTATTCTTAGACTACAAAAGTCGTTCAAGGATTTATCTCAAAGATCCTTTAGAAGAAGGATTTATATAAAAGTTTCCACTCGGTCCCGATATATACCAGTTATGTAGTAAACAGCATTTAAATCAAAATAAAATCATTAAGCTGGCAAAAAAGCAAACAGCCACTTGAATGTGCCTAATTGACGAAACGACCCCTGCCCATAGACATCCGCAATAGCAGGTGCGTTGCCTACCTTTAATAGACAGAAGAAGTGACGCACAGAAAGAAGAATATCCACTTTCTATGCTTCCCCTCCTAAGAAAAATCTACTCCACCTTCAAATCCCATCCTTATGAGAAAAGGGGAAGGGAAAGGGTACTAAAATTAGGCCTACGTCACGCTAACTCATCAGACGAAACGCGAAATTGCTTCCACTTAATGCCTGTCTCCTGTGTGGTCGGTCGGTTAGTCGGCCGGTCAATTCGTGCAACTTATGTTGTTGTTGCCGGCGTCTACCACTGTTATATTATTTTAAAACGTTTTAAGAAACGAGACAATTGAGAACAGTGTAAAGTATAAATTATCCTTCTTCAAATATATTCACATTTTAAATTCACACCAGACACCCATCGAGATTTCCATTTTACAAGGATGTGGCAGGAAAACGTGACAACTCTTAACATTCATAAATGCAATCTTACATTTCCATACTTTTCGTGTCATTTAGATCACCTTCTGGAACGAAACGTCAATCATTTACATATAACACGTAGGTATTCGATTTGAATACGACGTTATATACAATAACAAGCTATTGTTCGCGACTCTGTCTGCGCGGAGTTAAAAAAAAGCTGAAATATGTAGCCTATGTGTTCTTCCAGACTATATTCTACATCTGTGCCAAATTTCACCTAGATCCATTGAGCTGTTCCAGAGATACCTTCAAACATCCATCCATTCATCTAAACTTTCGCATTTATAATATTAGTAAGATAGGTAAGAAGATATCAGTTGTTTGTTTGCCATCTTCTATAAAAAAGGAACCAAAACAAAACAAGAATAATGGATGCATTTAATTATCCGCATAATAAATTGTGTGTCGAAATAACGCAGCGTTATGGCGCGGACACGTGAGGCACGTGCGCAGACGTCACGCGGCACAACGTGAAGGCGGTTGGGCACTACCACTCGTGTTACTTGTTTTGCCATCAATATGTCAGCGGCAAAAATTTAAGATGACTTCGATCTTTCCACCGAATTTCCTGATAAAGCGTATTTTTCATGTAATGTTTCTAAATCATTTTGTAATAGGATTGCTGAAGCCTATCTAAGAAAGGCTATAAAAATTGTTAGAACTTAAACGAGGGTTATTAGCTCAATTAATTTTCAAAAACAATTATCACCAATAGAGAGTAACTAACATAAATAAGATACCAAAGTAGGGTTGCCTATCTTTACCACGGAAGTGTCAGGGTTGCCAGTCACATAAAAATCTTACAGGCTCTAAATAATCCTATAATGTTAATTTTACATTAGAGGTTTAGTTAGTACCGATGTACATATAAGTGATGGACGTGTCAACGGCCAATTTCGATTTCGTTTACTCGACCTAAACTCTTAGGTCATTGAACCGAACAGATAAATTTTCTTTACACAAATGTTCTATACTAGAATTATATGGAAGACAAATTTGATCGTTTGTTTGCATTGAATAGGCTCCGAAAGTACTGAACCGATTTGAAAAATGTTTGTATTGTTGGGTTGCTAAATATCCGGGTGGCATAGGCTATATTTATTACTAGATTTTTTTTAATTCCACGCAGACGAAGTTGCGGACAACTGCTAGCAGTTAATAGGCGAGATCCGTTGTAAATATCTTGAAAGAAGTTACTCAACTAATCTAAAACAGTCCTGTTGTGTTATTTTCCTGAATACGTCATTTTATAATTTTTGTATTAAGTAAATTACTTATTAAGAGATGATTATTGATATTTTGTTTTGTTAATATGTTTGACGATTTAAATGAACAAAAAACTGATCATTTCCTTATCCTAAATTATTAGTAATATTTTTTTTTTCTTTACACGATAAGTTTTCTATCAATTCAAAGTCAGTTAAATAATCAACCTGTGATAATTTAACATGTTTTAATATCTTTTAATTAGCCTTAATACAACTAAGGCCCTTCGTACACAAAGCAATGCGTCGCCGATATTTCTATTTGTCATCGCCAAAGACAGTTGTTCGCAACTCGTTTGTCTAGATCGTCGTGAGAAAATTCGCTGAAATTTTCAAGATGGCGGTGCAAATACAGTTGACATGTAGTCGCTATGCCTGTACTGACCGAATAGGCAACTCGCGTTGTCGATTCAACGTTGTGTACGGAGCGATACTGGCGACGCAACCATACAACATTAATTTCGACGATTTTCATTGCCTTATGTACGAAGGGTCTAAGAGTAATTTATTAAAAGTTTTAAAAATAACACTATTACTAATGACTTCCCAGTGCCATTCTTTGGGTTATAATAAAATGTTGACATTTAGATATTCTTTTAACAAAAGACCAAATGGTTACCGGTCTTATGATCTCAGTTGTAGGTTTGTTTATTCGATTGTAACAAGTTTTTATATTTACATCCTAATGATCACAACCAAGGGATCACAGTTTTAAGATTTGTTCTATTTATGTTGATTGTTATTTATTTTTGGTCTTATTTACAGTGATAGGAGAGTATTTTTAGTATTCTTTTAGTGTTTTATATACTACTAGCTGTCGCCCGCGACACCGTCCACGCATAATTAAAAAAAAATTATTAGTAGCCCATGTGTTCTTCCAGACTATGTTCTACATCTGTGCCAAATTTCATCAAGATCCGTTCAGACGTTTCAGAGATACCTTCAAACATCCATCCATCCATCGCATTTATAATACTAGGATACTATAATTATCTTTTAATTTATTTAACATCAAGTAGGGCTGGCGAGTGGCAGGCGGTCGTAAAAATTAAGCCAACCCAGGTTTATAAAAATTGTTGCATCGACCACACTTGAGTGGGTTAAGGATTGGATTATGATGCTGTAACCCCTGTCATTCTACTAAAAATAGCTGAAATCCATGTTTATCGAAAGTTGACAGCCCTAATTGATATCCCGTTTTAATCTAGTTGTGACGTCACGGGCGGTTGCTACGCGGAATGTGATTTAGATATCCATACTGAAGGCAAAAACTCAAGATCAAAGTCTAATTCTGGTCTCGTCAATTTTAAATTTTACAACAGTGAATATTGAAGTTTTGTGAAGAATGCTACTACGACGGATTTCCCTACCGTTAGTCGGGCAAAAAGTGATACTCGATTTAACGAGCAAAAACGTTAGAATTATAAGTAAAACATTGTACAATATTTCCACTATTACGTCACAGTCGCGTGGTCAAAGTATGTTGGGATCGTCGGTCATATCGGAAGGTCACAGTGCCAATAAGAAACTAAATTCTACTCTATGGCTACTAGTAAGTGATACTCGAAGTAAATAATGTTTATTTTAATACTACTAGTCTGAAGGACCACTTAGACTATTAATTAAGTTTTTTTATATTTCCGCGCCGAGGACTCCCGGGCGACATAAATGTTGACATGTTGTTGATGTTAAATCTTATGTAGTTTTATTCCTTAATATTGAAATTAACTCTGTCTCTTACTAAAAAAGGCAAGTTATTAAATAAATATATTCTGTACTTATATTACTATACTAGCACAACGTTGTCTGTACTTTAATTGGTACATTTGCATCTCATTTCAAAACTGTTCAGTGCGGAATTAATAATTCTGCCAAAGAAGTGGCATACTACGACCAAGACCTTTGCCTTTTTTGTTAAGTAAAAATATAGATGAGAAAAGAGAAAATCGCGCGGGAAGAGTTAACATTGTGACGTAATAATTATAAGTTGTATGGCATTTTTATGAAAATACTAGCTGTCGCCCGCAACTCCGTCCGCGCGCAGTAAAAAAAATGAAAAATAGATGTTGGCCGATTTTCAGACCTACTGAATATGCTCACAACATTTCATGAGAATCAGTCAAGCCGTTTCGGAGGAGTACGGTGACGAAAACTGTGACACGAGAATTTTATATATTAGAAGATGTCTATAGTTTAATGTTAGTATTTAACAACGAATAAAAATCATTGTTGGCTGGTGTGCTGTTGTTTTCAATTTATACAAATACAATGTGAACTTTGTACTTGGATTGACTTTGTAAACATGTAATAATATTGCAAAAGTCCGATACAAAACACTCATACGATACACTATTGACCTCTTTATTAACTTATACGATATGTGACTGAAGCCGTTTAACATTTTTATACAGGTACCCACACTTTACATTTAAATTTACCAATCTCACTGACCTATATAAATGGACTGGGGCTATAAAATGTAGTATTTTGTGCCTATTTGATTTGCAAAATTTTGGCGCTAAACTGATAATGAATAGATATAGAATAGATAGAATGAACTGTCACGGAATATCAACAGGCGGGTTTAAATCTGAACGAAGCGAAAGCTGTCATTTCTAAGCATTTGCCTATCTATTTATAGAGATCAGTGATCAATCTCCACAATAAACATTACGAGATCTCTGAAAAATGTATACGTCGATAAGGTTATCAAAAACAATAGACAAAAAACCTAAATTATGGTAAACAACAAAATTACATTTACATAAATTTAAATATACATTTCCAGAATTCGTTCCTTTAGTAATAATAAAACTAATAACCAGAGTGAATAATGTAAATCAAATTGATTTAGAAACAAAAATGATTGAAGAAAAAATAATTTCGAGATCAGTAGTCCATCGTTTCTGGGATCTGGCATCTGGGATTTTTATCACCAGAACAAATTTATGTCACAAACATTTCTGTTTTTAATTTAAACGATTCTTAGTATCCTGTCATCTGTCACTAACGAAATTAGTATTTAAAATGCGTTATTTATCTGTACACTAAAACCTATCGAACAACAACAACCGTTTGAACCAATGGGTATTTGGTATTAAGCGATAAGATTGTAAGTCCTTACCCTTGTGCGTCGAACTTCATTCGGCATAATTGAAACAATGTCTATTGATAATAATCCGAACTTGCGTCACACTGCACTATCTGATAACACGGGTCACACGCGCTTGATGTCATAGCAAACACGTCCATTCCCGTCGGACACGCAGCGACTAATGACGAAAATGCACAAAACAACAATGCTTGGGTAGTGGGGAACACGAAAGTATTCCCGGCGTAACACAAAAACTGGTGGAGTATCACGGCCGAGTGGCGATATGGCGATTCCGTGTCCGTCTTCCGTGCCAATATCGGTACAAGCGGCGATTCACCGAACGATATGCTCCAATGAACGCCACTTTAGCGCCGTATTTCCTTACATTTGCGAACGTACAATGAACAGGAGTGCACTAGCTAAATTATTTCCGCACTTAAGTTTATATGAGTTATAATTCCAGTGAACAACATATGTACCAACATAAATCGTTATCTCCGTTTTTTAAAGAGAACAACAAGGATGGCAATATAACAATAAAACATACGAATGATTGGTAGTTGAAACACACGTCAACCAAAATTAACAATGATTCATTTTTAACTATCAACGGGCAACTTCAGTGACAAAATTAAAAATTATAATTTAAATAGAATCTTAAGAGCGAAGAAACTAATACAGACCTATCGACCGTTAATGTGTTGATTGTACAAAACGAACGAGTTAATTAAAATTTAATATCTCAGTCGATAACAAAGGAGAATTTCATTATCTATATTTGTCTGTCGCAATTACATCCTGTTTACAATTGATTGATTTTCATTGGTAAGGTCGCCGGAGATAGCACCCAAGGTTACGTTTAATTAAAAAGCTACAACGCATAAGGGATATTAAAAAACAAACAAAAAAAACAATTTGTTAATTGTCATGGATCGCATTTTTTATTAATATAATACTAGAATCTATTCTAAACTAGCTTTTTCCCGCGACTCCGTCCGCGCGGAATAAAAAAAAATAGAAAACGGGGTAAAAAATATCCTATGTCCGTTTCCTGGTTCTAAGCTACCTGCCTACCAATTTTCAGTCAAATCGATTCAGTCGTTCTTGAGTTATAAATGGTGTAACTAACACAACTTTCTTTTATATATATAGATAGATAAAGATAAAAAAAAAACCTGATCAAATGATTTATCAAAGGATTCCTGAAATTCCAGTGCACTGTAACTATGCATGCTGCAAAAGTTTTTGTAAATATTCAAGTAAAAGAAAATATCAACGACTAACTATCACGACTCCATTCGCACGGAATTAAAAAAAAACCTTAATAAGTAGCCTGTACGTTCTTCCACACTATGTTCTACATCTATGCCAAATTTCATCAAAATCCGTTGAGCTGTTCCGGAGATACATTCTTACATCTATCCATCCATCTAAACTTTCGCATTTACATTATTAGTAAAAGTAAGATTAAAATATAGAATAAAGAGCAATGTGACAAACAACAGTTAAGTTTCCTTTGTTTTACTGCTTTCGCATTGTTAAGAGAAAAAAAAAACAATTAGTCACTGCGACCCTCGAATACATTATGACCTCTTACAAGTTACTGAACTCTACGCCTTGTACACACGCACAGTAACATTATAATTGTATGTGATTTCACTACAATTGGTAATTGTTAAAATAAAAATAAAATCACAATTTCTGTAAGGTTCTGGCTCATGAACTAGTTAGTAACTTTGTTTCAAAAAAGAGACCTCTTGCTTATTAATTTATGGTCCTATAATCTATATATATATAAAAGAAGGTCGTGTTAGTTACACTATTTATAACTCAAAATCGGTCGAACTGATTTAGCTGAAAATTAATTGGGAGGTAGCTTAGAACTAGGAGACAGACATAGGAACTTTTTTATCTTGTGTGCATTTTTTTTATTCCGCGCGGACGGAGTCGCGGGTAAAAGCTAGTTTGTTATATATTTGAAAAAATACAATTTAAATTAAAAAAATACCTAATAACAAAATAACAATTTTTACTTTGTATCGACATTTAAGAGCTGGTTGAAATATTATAACAATGTTTTTTATTTTTAAAATTCTATAAAGTGCTTTAACATCAAGCTACAGCTAATAAAAAAAGCCTAACTACTCTTTGTCAATACGACAAAGATTAAAAATGGTGTATCACCTTTTAAAGTCGGTCAAGGCAAATCATAATCAAAGACAGACAAAATTGATGTGAGAATATTAAGTAATTATACTCTTCGTGAGGTAACACTATGATAGTAATTATTCATGGGTAAAAAATTTGTACAAAAATAAAACCTTAGTTTGGATTATCCAAGATACCAAAATGAACGATGATCAATATTTAATCGAGAACTTTCCTTATAAACAAGAAATACAAGGCAACTACAACAAAAGGATAACAGAGACGATTATGTTTAGAATATTTTACCTAACACATCTTACTTCTTACTAATCTTACTTAATATTATAAATGCGAATGTTAAGATGGACGGATGGATGTTTGTTTGAAGGTATCTCCGGAACTACTCAACAGATCTTGATGAAATTTGGCATAGATGTAGAACAAAATCTGGAAGAAAACATAAGTTACTAGTAAAGTTTTTTTTTATTCCGCACAATTTTTTTTTCTTGTTTTAATATAGAATCTATCTGAATAGACTACGTCCAGATGATGCAAAGATGCTATCTAATGCCATTAAGATGTTTTTACTACGTAACTTTTTAAGCGTTATTAATTACTAAGGGATAAAAACACTAACAAACAATAACAAAAGATTCTTACCTCAAAATATAAACATCACTGTCGTTAACAAGTACGAAAATCAAATATGAGGCATATCCATAAATATAGACCATCAATTAATAATTCAGTCTCTTTGTCAAGGACGTTGAATTGAAAATCCTACGACTTAGAAGCCGTAAATGGCCTTTACCTTGACCATGAGTACTTATTATGAACTATGTTTTACGCGTTCCATATTTCTATTATAGTTTATATATGTTGACGACTATCTTACTGATATTATAAATGCGGAAGTTTGGATGGATGGATGGATGGATATTTTTAGAAGGTATCTCCGAAATGACTTAACGGTTCTTGATGAAATATAAGCACAGATGTAGAACATAACTTGGAAAAAGTTTATTTATTAAGATTTTTCAGCTACTATCATAAAAATATAATTATTCCATTCGCATTAAGCAATACTTCCTAGATTCTACATGGATATTTCTATTTGTGGTAGAAGTACAAGATTGAACACAACCTTCCCCCTTTATGTTCAACTACCACGCTTGATACCAAAATCCCCGCTTCACCTCCCCTACTAATAAAAGCCCTAGTTAATGCGGCCGGGACCTTATACAATAAAACTAAATTAAATAAAATAAAACAGGTTTTAATTACCATTTACGCCCATATCACATAAAATGACGTCATGGAAATATAAAGACTTGTCAACAGCTCATAAAACCAGATAAAAACATATAATTATCTGAACAAAAGCGACAATGTTCAGGTTTCCTTACTTCAAAGGTGACAATACCAAATATGGCTAAGAAGCTGCAGTCTTGATCATTGACTTTAAAACATCGATTTTTCACAGTAGTCGTAATTTTTTTTATACCGAACGATGCATATTTTTATTTTGTTTACTTTAGTACGATTACTACGACTATGGACTATGACGTCATATTTAAATCTAGATCGTTTTTTTTTAATTTATCTGGTTTCTGGTTTTGATAACAACTCTAACGATATCTAGAAGTTTTTGATCAACGTTAATGACGTCAAGTATTATAGAAAAGTAAGATGAAATTCGAGGCAACAATAGTGGTATTTCATGATGGATCGGTGTGTATGATGGATCGAATACAGCACAATATCTGTAAAATTTACTAACCATAGTAAATGAGGTCAAGATTATATCCTCAGAAATAGTTTTTCCCCGCTGTCAATAAATTGTATTATCTGAAAAAGAGGAAATTGACATATCTTATATCTAGGACCCTTACCTTATCGCCATCTGTCGGCAGAGTCCCGTATCCATACCAGCTCCTGGCCGGCCTCAGTCTGGGCTCCTCTTTCGGCGACAACAATCCACTACCCCACTTAACAACGCCTTCCGCAACGGCCGCCACTCCAGGAGTCTTCGGACTCCCATTAGGGGATTTCTGAGAGGGCACGCTCTTCTCCGCGACTGGTGGTAAAGTTGGTCGAGCACATCCCGACCTTCTCTCGTATATTCTTTTACATGAATCATCAGAATCTGTCTCCAACAGACCTTTCTTATCGCTACCTCGCTTAACTTCTGCTGTCCTTTTTAAGTCTTCTTGCCGCTGGGTCCATTTTGGATCGGATTCTTTTCGTTTCGCACTATCGTTCGACTCCTGTCTACTGAGCAACGCTTTCTTTAGACTCTCGCTGGAGTCTTGTTTGGTGACAGACTTTTTGTCGGCCTCCTTTGCTGCTTTCTTGTCATCTTTCGTAAGCAGAGCACGTTTTAAGCTATCAGTGGAATCTTGCTTGTGGATGATTTTTCGAGGGCATTCTGTGTTTAGGGAGTCGGTTGTTTTAGATATGAGCAGCTTTGGGTAGTCGTATGGGGCGTGTTCATTGGGCGGATTGAGCTCTAGCGAGCGCCTGTTCTTCCGCTTATCGGCGGGGGCGATTTGTGCCTTAACGGGAAGCAGGCGACGCGGCAGCAGGCTGCGATGGTCAGCGAGCGGCGACTCCGGTCGCAGCATGATGAGCGGCGATCACGAACTGCCGCAGTATTAAACACTCCTGAAACAATATTAGACTTAGGTTAGACTCATTGCATAGTAAATACGAAAATAAACAAAAAGGAGAAAACCGTCATAATAACATAACGTCAATAAACATGACTATGCTGAATAATATAGAAAATGCGGTCTACATTTTTAAGTACATCGTTTGATAATGAAATTAATTTGACGAATCTCGTAACAGGATAATGATGCTGTGTCTTTTAAATTAGTTTAAACTAAAAGAGCGATGCTTTTTTTTAACAAAATAAGCGAAAATAATAAAAAAATATTTTATCAAATACATCTGCCATAATATACCATTGTTGACTTTGGCATTGAAAGATAACAATTATTGACAATCAGATGATATTTGCTTTTGCATATGATGTGCAGATTATTAGATTTCATAGAAAAATGGTTAATTTTCCCTTACTGGGCTAGGTAATAACTGTTTATATGAAAGTAATAAATTAATTATTAACGGTTTAAATTATGTATGATCATCCAGTGACGGCACCGACTAGTTTCGGACTCTTTAAACACTCGCCTGAAGATTGACTCTTGTCGGCTCCGATACTAGTCGGTGCCGTCACCGGACAAATATACGTGAGTTTAGCCGTTAATAATTAATTTATTACAATGTTTCACGAAAGTTTAAACAACACATAACAACGTTAATTCAAATTTTAAAAAGCGATAAAAGATTTCCATTCATATTGAAAACGATGAGTCATTGTCTAATGAATGGCTAAATGCTTATGTATGCTCAATTGAACGCGGCCAGGTCTTACAATTACGGCGTTGTGTTTATGCATTGCCGAAGAAATGCTAAGCCGAAAATAATCGAGCAAGTAAATCAACACCGCCCACTCTCGGTCTGCGCTTTCATACACAATTTAATGCCCTAGGGCTGTCAACATTACTATATCATGTAATTTTTTTTTTTTCATTAAGTTGTTAGTATTTTTTTTGGTATAAATATTGAGCCAGATAAATGTAAAACAGATATATATACATATACAAATATATAGTTATCCCTTTTATTCGTTTGATGAAACATATACATAGTAATATGTTTTGGTACACGTGTTGCGGCAATGAAAACTCACGATTGGTTAATCACAGGATACAAATTAAATAAAAATAGTAGAATATAAAAAGTACGATTAACAATTATTATTTGTTTTTATTTTTTAGTTTCTTGTTCATCAACCCTATTAATCTTTACCTGTACGGTATGAATGGAGTAACATTACGCCTCCTACGGGATCTAATGACGTCAAAGTTATTCCTGTTTGACATATACATGGGGGCTTTAGACGAAGATCCTTATCCATTGAGTCAAGTACAAGTAAATGCCAAATGTGAAACTACGCTATTTGATGACGCTTGGTAAAATGAACTTTATTGAAAGACAAAATTTAAAATTTTGCACCATTTTCTTCCCGAGGACGGGACGCATAGGAAGGGGAAATTTATTCGTTCAAAGCAAAGTGTGACAGCAACCTAATACCACATTGTCAATGCGAAAAAAGGATCACAAGATTGTTGCACTGTAGCTGGTTTGATTTTTTTTCTTTTGTGGCATATTTTTTGACAGTACTAACCGTAATAGCAAAGCCTCTGTCACCAGCCAGATATTCTTGTTTGACTATAAGTTAATTTAGGTCATTGATCTCAGGATTCCAAATGCAAATTACAAATACAAATTGCGACTTACCACAAAGGTTAATACTCTGTCGCCACAACACTTAAATATTACTTATAATTCATTTAGGACTCATGTTTCCAAGAAAAAAAAAAACAAAGTTGTTTGAATTACAAATGCATATTTGTTCACACAACCCAAAATGGGCAAATGCATATAAGTCAATGAGCATTACGTGCAAATTATACTAAAAATATTGTTGTGACTATTTTAACAAGTTTCTGATAAATCATTCCATTATAGCAGATCCGATAATGACGTCCAATTACATATATTTATACTATATACTATATATTATATACTAAATGCTATTTTTATTATTCTGATCAAGTTAGCGAGTTGCGACTCGTTTTTATACAATAAGCAGGTAAACGCTCAAGCGATCTTAAAATAAATTTTAACAAACCTTTTCATGCACATATTAAATTTATTAACAAGAAAAGATAAGAACGATAGAATGTTTTATACAAATTTTCATTGCTCTTTTGTTATCAAAATACGAAATAGAAAACAACTTTGTGGAATTTAATTTCCCAGAAAATCAAAACAACATTTGCAAAAATTTCAATTACATTGAAGCCCTCAAAGAATCACCAAACATTTCATCTGCCTCCTTTCTTATTATGCTTCAATATCCTTGAGAAGGTTGTGCGTAGGGTAGCCATGATTTTTCTGCATAAATCAGGACACCTGATTCTAATTCAATCAACATTTGTAATTAAATCTTATAGATGTGTGACGCGAAGTCTTATTTTTTCCGAATCACGTTTACTAGTTTATAGACCAACAAAAACATATTGCAGTTTTTGACATTGAAAAAAGCACCTACAAGTTTTGGGGGTTACCAACCAATAAGCAAGAATTTCCTAATTTCTTCCTATAATTGTTCACATTGTAACTCCAAGCAAGTGATTTGCAACTAATGTTTGCTAGAAGGTCCGGAATGTCTCAACAGGTCTTGATGAAATTTTGCATAGATGTAGAACATGGTCTAGGAACACAGCTACTTATTAACTTTTTTTTTAAATTCCGCTCGGATGATAGGATATTAGGGCTTCACAAGAACACTAGACCTAGTAACGCATACTAATCAATCTTATTGTACATTCAATCAACATATACAGTCTACATGTCACATATCAAGTTATATCGAGATATATAATTAAAATTCTTTACTTGCCGCTACAATAACAATCTGTGAGTCATTCGAGATAATGTTCTAAGTAAGTATACAACTCTATCCATTGTACAACATAGGTTAAATACATATATCAAAATATACATTTTGCTTTTGAGAAATATTTAACATTTCAGTTTACATAACTGTTCATTTCTATGTTGTAAAAGTATTCACAGAATATTTCAATGTTTTACTCTCGATATCCGCTACTCTGTCTCCGCGGAATAAAAAAAATGAGCCTATGTGTTCTTCCAGAATTTGTTCGGTTTCAGCTCTAAACTTTCGCATTTATAATATTAGTATTATAAGAGGAAAGATTGTTAACATTTATCTCGAAGCTGTGACACTGTTTACTTAGGTCGAAGTTTTGGATTTGAGTGTACAATAAGAACAGGTTATGCAACATAGCACAATGATTGAATGACCCATGACTTCGATGTTGTAATGTCACATGGTAACAACTGACAACTTTCACATGAAGCACAATACAATGTACCTTAGCTAATTATAATACGCAATATTGTATTGCTTTTCAGTCAACAGAAGTTAGGCAAGATTAACACGTTAAATACCATGCTGTTTAATTCCTTCATGCTTTTTAGTTCCTACGAATAAGGGCCAATGTGCAAATTGACAACTTTACAGGAGAGGCTCTCAAAGTTTAAACCATATAGGAAAATAGGCCGCATAGGCTGTTTTACTTTAGCAAAAAAAACATGTTTACACATGTAAATGTGTATATTGTTTAGTGCATATTATTAACTAAACTAAGAGGTAGCTTTTAAAATAAAAAAGTAAAAATAATCAATTTGTTACTTTGGCCCTTACTCACACAATAAGGACCCATCGATATCTTTAATTTAATTTATGAATCATTGATAAATAATAAAGCATATTTTTTAAATAGAGAGAGACTACCGTCCGACCGTCAGTGACAGCGGTTTACCGGAAAATATTTTGCGTAAAAAAAATAGTAAACAAGTGTTTTTCATTGTAAATTATACCGAGAAGTGAAGTTTAGTGTGATATCGATAATTGTTATTGTTATCCAAAAACTATACGCTCGATTTAACCACTTAAGTGCTTGTTATACGTGCGGGAACATTTCTTAGTCTACCGTACCTCTCCGATATAATTTTAATTTCTGATTAAGTGCAATTAAACCGTAGTGGCTACGTAATATTTTTGTAAAATAGTTATTAGTGGTCAAAGAATAAAAGTGTCCGCCTAAATTTCTAAAGAAATAAAACATTTTATTATTATATACGAAATATAAAGTAGCGCCATCTCTTGTCTGCAATGCCGAAGTGCCGTGCGTGTGGTAAATATACGGCTAACGCTGATTGTATACGATGTGCCAAGTGTACAAATGTGTATCACCGCGGCTGCAGCGGCGTACCCGCCGGGTCTACTACCCTAGGGTTCGCTTGCCCGAGCTGTAAGGCTAAACCCACGGATGATATCTCAGCGGAAAGCTCCAGCCCCGGTGAAGAGGTAATAGTCCCCGGAAAGGGCAAGGCTGATCATACCCGTATGCTTTTCGAACTCATCCAAGAGGTGAAGGGTCTTAGAACCGACCTGAAAGATACAAGAAATGAGATAAAACAGTTCAAGGAGGATCTACAAGCGTGCTGCAGTCGAATAAGTTCAATCGAGGAAAAGGTTCACGAGGTTGAAAAAAAACTCGAGACAAAAACATTCGCCAATGATCACCTCGAGAGTACGGTAGCCGACCTGAGGTTGCAATTGAATGAACGTGACCAAGAGTTGCTGTTAAACGATATCGAAATAGCTGGACTGCCAGAGGAGAGGAGCGAGAACGCCCTTCATCTCGCCAGCGTTGTCGCTGTAAAGCTTGGGCTAACACTGGAGGAGCGCGACATCGTGCACGCGGAACGGCGGGGAGCCGTGCGGCGCAACCGTGGCGAGGGCGAGGGCGCGTCGCAGCAGCCGCGACCGCTGGTCGTACGGCTGGCACGCCGCGCGCAGCGCGACGCCATGCTGCGCGCCGCACGTGTCCGCCGCGGCCTCTCCACTGCTGACATGAACCTCGCTGGAACGGTCAGGAAAGTTTACGTCAACGAACACCTCACGCGCAACAAACGGCAACTGTTCGGTAAGACCCGCGAGGCTGCTTCCCGTGCACAATGGAGGTACGTGTGGACAAAAGGTGGACAGGTATTTACAAGGAAGGATGATGGTAAGGTCGTAGAACGCATTCGCACCGAAGGAGATATAAACAAAATTTTTGGTCAATAATTAGTTTGGCTATAAGCAACGCTATAATAAATTATAATATCACAACACGTATCTCTTATAAATTATCAGGCATTTATTACATTTATTTTATACATTTATTCAAAACTAGTAGTTATTACTCATTATTCAGATACGTAGATTATATTAGGCTTACAATAAATTTATTTTTTCTTATATACTATTTCAATTTTCTTTTTAATTATCATTTTTTTAAACTGATTAGTCTGCGTGCCGCCGATTTAATCATAATTAATTTTTGCCTATTCCTTGCTAAATTTTTCACCAAGTATACATTGGTCTTACATTTTACTAATAAGTTATATTTTATTTTACTTTTGTTTCACAACTCTTTACTACGGTGCAATATTATAATAGTAATATTAAACAACGTAAGCGCCGACGATCCATATGTAATTATTCATGCATCTATACGTTTTAATTTGCAAAGGCCATATATTGATTGTTATTGTTGCATTGTGGAGAAATGTTATACTAACCACCACAAAGTTAACCTAACTAATCTATGTGAAGACGATTTATTCAAAATCAAATTTCTTTCATATAATGTGTATATTGCTAATGTTGTCTTTATTTTGGTCTCGCTGTTATGTTATAGTTTGTGTTATTGTGGCAATGCAGTCCGGTGGGGTCTTTGTTGTGTTTTCATTGTTCATTTGAAGTACTATCTATATAAGTACTTAAATAAATATGTAAGTGAGCGAACAACTTTATTATTTTATGATACTAGTCTAATTGGAATTATGAACGATATTTTTTTTTAAATTATTTTTAGGTATAGTTTTATTGTTTTTCTCGTTTATCTTTTACCATTTTACATTAAATTTGAGCAAATGTATCAGCCGGCCTTAAGTCATCTTTAAAGCTCGGTTTTCTCAACGTCGGCTCACTGAACACCTACTGTGAAGATTTTGTTGCGGTCGTGGAGCGCCATGCTATAGATGTTATGGCAGTGGGCGAGACGTGGCTACGTGCGGGCGAGGAGGGCAGCGCCCCGCGCCCCGCCGGCTACCGGTTGCTGCACGCGTCGCGCCCGCGCGCTGTGCGCGGAGGCCGGGGTGGGGGGGTTGGTTTTTACATAAAGCGCGGTATCAACGCTCACGTCTTTGCTCACCCCGTCGAACCATCGCTCATTTTCGTAGAACAAATGTGGCTAACGCTTAAGATGAACAACAAGATGCTTGCTATCGGTACCGCATACCGCCCACCGTGGCTTGACGTCGATTCATTTTTTGACGCAGTCACCATTTCGATAAACTCACTAGCGTTTTGTGACAGTATCATATTGCTTGGAGATTTTAACATTGATATGCTCCGTCCTAATGATGCGAAAGTTAACAAATTCAATACATTTTTAAACTGTTTGGACTTAGTGCAATTGGTAGCGTCCCCGACACACTTCACGGATCATAGCCAAACTCTTATAGATGTTATCTGTACTAATATCAGAGTAAGGCATATTGAGATAGAACCGGTCGCCCCCCTGAGCAATCACGCCTTGTTAACTTGCGAACTACTAAGCGAAAAGTCGAAAATACATGCGAAAAAAATTAATTACAGACCTCTTAAAGACATACCCTTGCAAGAACTTGATTTATTTTTAGATTCTGTAAATTGGGAAAAAATAGTCCTTACTCCGGACGTAGATCATAAGGTATGTCTCTTCAATTCCTACGTCACGTCTGTTTTTGATATATTCGCCCCAACGAAGACTTGTGTGTTTAGAGAACAAAACCAGCCGTGGATAACCAATACAATTAAAATAATGATGAGACTTCGGAATGCGGCCCATAAACGTTATTTGAAAACAAAGTTAGAATCACATAAAACATATTATAAAACCTTGAAAACCTTAGTTACCCACTCCATACACAATGAAAAAACGGCATATTTCAATCACAACGTTAATAATAATATTAAAAGACCAAAATTATTATGGCACAATTTAAAGTCGACTGTGCTGCCACCGAGGCAAGATACTTATTTACCTTCGCATTTGACAGACCCCGATAAAATTAATAAACATTTTTTAAACTTGCCTGGGCATCCATGTATTGATCAATCGTACCTGAACTATTTCGACGCAAATCGCTACGCTATTGGTGCATCCTTTTCCCTTCAACCTGTCAATGAGCTGATGATTTCCAAAATTATCACTAACCTTAAGTCGAATGCACTTGGCATTGACGGTATTTCACTTAAAATGTTACTTATGACATTGCCACACTCCCTTAAAGCAATAGTTTCCATCGTTAATTGTTCAATAACAACATCCACCTTTCCAAAACTCTGGAAAACCGCCCTAATCCGACCTTTACCCAAAAAACCCAACCCGCAAGAATTTAAAGATCTTCGTCCAATTAGTGTACTGCCGTGTATATCAAAAATTGTAGAAAAAGTAGTTTGGTTTCAACTTACAGAATATCTAGAAAATAACAATATACTACCTGAACTCCAATCTGGGTTTAGGAAAGGCCATAGTACAACCACGGCTCTCTTGGATGTTAGTGACAACATTATCACTGCTCAGGATAACGGAATGTGTACAATCTTGGTGCTTCTAGATTTTTCAAGGGCCTTTGATTGTATAGACTTATCCCTGCTTCTATCTAAAATGGCCTTTTATGGATTCGATCCAGATACGGTCAGTTGGTTCCAAAGCTTCCTCACTGGCCGTAGTCAGTGCGTCGAAATAGTGCAGGAAGAGGGTCGGACGCAGCGTTCTGCTTATAGTACCCTTGAAAGAGGTGCACCTCAGGGAACAATCCTCTCTCCTCTTCTTTTTACTTTATATACAACAGACATAGTTAAGTGCATACGAAATTGTAAATATCACCTATACGCTGACGATCTACAAATTTATATTTCATTTAAAGCCACCGAATGGGCCTCCACCATACGATCACTTAACGAAGACCTTGAGAGAATACAGAACTGGTCCCAAAACAACTGCCTCGTCCTCAATCCCGCTAAGACTAAATATATCGTTTTTGGATCTAAGTATCAGTTAAATAGTGTACCTACAGACTGTCAGGTTAAGTTAGGGTCCGAGAGCATCGAGCGTGTTTACGAAGCCAGAAGCTTAGGATTGTACCTTGATCCAAACCTGCGCTATGAAAAGTATATTTCCGGAGTCATTAGGAGCTGCTTCTATAGGTTAAAAGTGCTGTACAAAGTTCGGAAATACCTCAATGAACAACTTCGCATACAACTGGTTGAATCGCTGGTACTGTCTAAACTGAATTATGCTGATACAGTGTACGGCCCTTGTTTATACGCTAAGACCGGAAAGTTAATTCAGAGGGTACAAAATGCATGCGCCCGGTTTTGTTTTTCTATACCGCCTAGAAGTCACGTTACGCCCTTTTTAAATGAGCACAATATTCTAAAAATCGAATATCGCAGAAAACTACACTTGGCGTGTCTACTTTTTCAGGTTATAAAGTCGCAGGCCCCTAAATATCTGTTCTCTAAACTAAAGTGGTCAAAAGGTAGATGCGCTGAGCGAAAGCAGCGGTTCCTGCAGCTCAGCACGCAGCGACACAAATCTACGGCGTTCCGAGGTAGTTTCCGCTACGCTGCTACCCGGTGCTGGAATAACATTCCGCCGCCAGTCAAGAGCGCGCAAACAAAATTAACTTTTAAAAATAAATTTAAATGCTTTCTCATGGAGATACAAAAAAGTAAATAACAATAACTTATTCATTAAAATGCGGATAACTAAATTACGAGTACTTATTGTAGAACCTCCATCGAATCTCTTTTTTTATTTTTTTTTTGCTTCCAATTTTTATTATGATAAATGGAAATACATTTTTTTTTATTTACGTTACTATATTATTATTATTATTTTTTTATTATTATTATTTTATTTAGCAGTATTAGCAGATGTACATACTATCATGATTATAGGTTGGTCTCGGAATTTATCCTAAAAACATTAGACTGCTCTTTAAATTGTAAAGGAATATTTATACTTCACTTATTTTATCACCTGCTGTAACTGACGTGCTGCGGAGTTCAAGGCTTTTGCAGAATATCAGTGTTTCTGCCCCCATGGCAAAGAAACATACAGCTGAGCAAAGGCCCTATCTGTTCTGCATTGCAACGCTTAGTTATAATTTGTTTATTATTATTTTTAGTTTTTTTTTATGTACATTACTTTTCGTGTCCTTAGTTTTAATTATATTAGTGATCTTTAGGTTTTATTTTCTTTTAATGTTTAATTGTATTATAAGTGTTGTAATGTCTTTGAACGGATTAAATGTCTTATTATTATTATTATTATTATTAAATCATATTCATCACGTTCTTATGATTACCGTAATTACTAAATAATGCAAAATAGAAATAATAAAATTTAAATTCTTAACCGTTCAGTGATGAAATTTAACATACATTTTTTCACTTTTCGCTGAACAAAAGTTATTAGCATAATGCAAATATTTAAAGATATGTATTATTACCGTTTTACAACGGTAAATTAACGGTAAAATTTTTAAAACCATGCATATTTGACTTCAAAGTATTTTGCGCGCGACTTTTACTTATTTGTATGACCATGTACTTAACTTCCTGGCAATAAATAACACATACTGGATAACAGTCAATACAAAACATATTTTTTATTAATTCTTACAACATTGTATTAAAAATTAGAAAACTTTCACAACTCTAATACTGTTTATTGTACGCAATTTTCCGCTCTATTTTTCAATTCTTATTGTTAGTTGCTCATCGACTTTATTTCTTTATATTTAAAATATATATTGTACAAAAATTGTAACCATATTTAGACCTATTTCCCGAAGCGAATTTTTACATACATTTAAGCACAAACCGAAAAATGGGCATCAAATGAAGAGGCTTGACGAGCAGATTATGATACATAATGAAAAATCCGAAATGGCCAAGTCACAAAATGGCGGAAAACATTTTTTTATGTAGGTACAACAGCCACATCGTGAGTATTAAAAGAAAAGATTTGACTATTAGAATAGCATTTTAATAGAAAAATGGTCTATGGGTGTTACGTATTGGGAGTAATGAAACGATTGCTTGCTTAGCGCAGACTGTTTATTCAAATCGCTGTCACATTAGCGGCGGGCGCAGCCGCCAGTTCGGAAACACGCGCAGGGCAAGCGCATACACAACATCCCTCCCCCTTTAGATGTGACATAACATTTAACCCTAAACTCTGAGAAAGACAATACAATTATACAACTTTTATATACAGTAGCTTATTACTAACACAATTATATTCATTGACTATCCAACTCTAAACAATCGGACGGCGCAGGGCGCCTTACCCCTCGAGTTACAGTCACATTGGGATGGTTGATAGGAGGTGTGACCGGAAGCGAGCATGCTTCCTCACCTCCCCCCTCAGATAGGCCCCTATCACTATCCTGTGCGACTCCTGGCATTCCTGAGGATGTTAACGATATTGGCATACTATCAACAACCTCATCAAAATCATCAACATCCCACGTGTTTAAGTTCTTATTAGTATAGTCGGCTTTGCATAACCATAATTGATTTTTGTGTTTTTTTAGTGTAGCTAAAGTTTCATTATCTTGTATTACGTACAATACTTTGCCCAGTCGCCGTAACACAATACCCTTATGCCAGGTGAACTTATTTTTACCACTAAATTTTTTGTATAGCACATGTTCACCAGGGGAAAAGGAAGATTTATTTTTCCCACCATGGGCTGTGATTTGCGACTGCTGCCTAACCTCAACAAAATCGGCAAGGGCGCCGAACGAGGGCGACGGCTCTCTGGGATTAATTAAATCCAACCGCGATTTAAGTTTACGCCCGTACACCAGTTCTGCTGGGGATAGACCTGTGGTGGAGTGAATTGAATTTCGATAGTCAAACAGAAACTTGAGGAGACGTAACTTACATTCCTTCACTGTACGACTAGACATAACGCTACTTTTGATGCCTTTTTTCACAACCTTTACCATACTTTCCGCTTGACCATTGCTGGCTGGATGGTATGCCGGTGTAGTCAAGTGCTTGATTCCATTTCCTAAGCAGAACCTTGAGAACTCTTGCGAGGCAAAGGAGGGTCCGTTGTCGCTCACAATCGTGTTCGGTATCCCATAACGCGCAATGTATTCGTAAAACCGTTCGATTACTGCATTCGACGTTGTGTTTGCGTTCATGTCGTATACCTCAACCCATTTGGTATACGAGTCTACGACGACCAAATACGACCGACCGTTTAACGGCCCTAAGAAGTCGATGTGCACCCTGTGAAACGGCTGAGGAGGAAACTTCCACGGCGCAAGCTTAGCACGCGGCGGTGACGGCCTCAGCCGGGTGCACACCTCACAGGACCCGATTAAATTTTCAATAGCGTCGTCAACGCCCGGAAACCAAAATCTGGATCTCGCTTCAGCCTTGGTTTTAACTATCCCTAAATGGGACGTATGCAATTCGTTCATTACCTTTTTACGTAATGAACTTGGAATGATTACTTTATGGCCCCTCATTAAGCATCCATTTTCTACCGATAGCTGATTTCGACATAAAAAGTACGGCTTCAACTTTAAATCTGCTACTTTATGTGGCCAGCCGTTTAGAACATAATTCACAACGCGGGATAATATTACGTCTTTGGATGTTTCATGACGTAATTCGCTTACGGTAATAGGCAACGTTCCGTCCACCACGAAGCAAACATATGCGGCCCTATCGCACAGCGCCGCGGCGGCGTCTGCGCACGACGCGCGCCCCGCCTTCGTGGTCACCGCGCCGCGCTCCCCCGCCCCCGCCAAGCTCGCGCGGGAAAGATAGTCCGCGCTGTTATCGGCGCTGCGAACATATTCTATAACGTAATTATACGCGCTTAAAAACATCGCGTAACGTTGCAGCCTATTTGCTGACACTTCTGGAATACCCTTATGTGGACCGAAGATGGAGATCAAAGGCTTGTGATCGGTTCGTAAGACGAAAGGGTCCGATCGACCGTATAAGTACTGGTGAAACCGACGCACACCGAATATAATCGCAGTCGCTTCCTTTTGTATTTGCGAGTATCTATGCTCGGCGGGCGTGAGTGTGCGCGACGCGTACGCAACCGGCCGCTCCGTGCCGTCTTTCCCCACTTGTGACAAAATCGCCCCGAGACCGGTGGGGGATGCGTCGACCGTTAGAATAAGTTTGGCGCTTTGATCAAAATGTGCCAAAACCGAATCCGACGCTAGACACTTTTTTATAGATGAGAAAGCGTCCGAGTGAATTTTTGTCCACTTCCAGTTACTATTCTTTTTTAACAATTCGTACAATGGACTTAACATCATTGATGCACCGGGTACAAAATTTCTATAATAGTTTGCTAGCCCTAAAAACGATTGCAACTGACTCACATTACTTGGCCTAGGTGCGTTTAGTATGGCTTTAACTTTTTCCGGCGATTTTTTAAGACCATTTTTGTTAATTACATAACCTAAATAACTGATCTCGTCTTTAAAAAATTCGCACTTTTCCTTTTGAAGTGTTAACCCCGCGTCTTCGAGCCTCTGCAATACGGAACTTAGTCGCGTCAAGTGCTCCTCCCTATTACGACCTGTAATCAAAATATCGTCGAGGAGACACAATACCCCGTCTAAGCCCGACAACACGGTCTCCATGGCGCGCTGAAAAATCGCCGGAGCTGAGGACAGACCGAATACGAGCCGTGTGTACTGATAAAGTCCACGGTGCGTGTTGATGCACGTCAGCTTCTGTGAGTCCTCGTCGAGACACAGCTGATTGTACGCGCTGGACAAGTCTAGCTTCGTAAACTGTTCGCCGCCGTGCAGCTTCGAGAACAACTCATTGACAGTCGGCAAGGGAAACTGCTCGACGACTAGCTGCTTGTTAATACTAACCGAGTAGTCGGCGCATATTCTTACGGAGCCGTTCCTTTTTAGGACTGGCACGATGGGGGACGCATATTCGGAATGGTCAACAGGTTTCAGGACACCTAGGTCGACTAGCCTATTTAACTCGTCTGTAACCTTTTCCCTGAGAGCGAAAGCAATGGGTCGCGCTTTAAAGAACGTCGGCTTCGAATTTTCTTTCAAAAATAATTTTATTTTATACTTTTTAAAACAACCCAAATTGTCGGAAAATGTTTTATAAAAACGAGTCTGAAGCTGTTCTATCGAGAGCGGTGACCCACAATATTTTACTGGAGCTAGTTCTAAGTGGAACTTCGAGATAAAATCCCTGCCGAGAAGTGCCGGGCCCCCGCCACGTACCACGTATACGTCTATAGCGCGAGTGACCCCACCGAACGACATTTGTGACTCACGCATAACACCTAAACAGTGTATTCTTTGGCCCGTGTAACTCATTAACTTTTTATTCGAAGGCGACAATGACACATGAAAATGCCGTTTAAAAGTAATCTCGGAAATAACCGTTACAGCGGACCCGCTGTCAATTTCAAATTTTAAAGTGACCCCATTTAAATTAACAGACTCCACCATAGGTTCACCCCTGAAAGATCGGATATTATACAACTCACCGCCGTCGTCGTTCTCGCCCTTCCCGCTCGTCACAGCTGACGTCAGATTCACCTTCTTGCACATGCGTCGGAGGTGACCCTTTTGATTACATTTTTTGCACGTATTATTAATGAAACGACACTCTGGCGACCTGTGGTTAAAATAACCACACACGGAACACTGCACTTTTCCCGACTTTCTCTCACTCACTTCTTGTTCACATTTGTTCGACTGTCCGATTTTACATAGCACTTCTGTATGCGCGGTAACGACACCGCTCGAGACTGCTCCCGTCCGCGCGCATCTGATGTTCTCGGCCTGCTCCACCGCCCTTGCCAGGGTCAGGCTACTCAGATCCTCGGCGAAGATCGCTTCTTTTTCGAGTCCCGGTAGCATCCCCACTATGAACCGGTCGCGGAGTACTTCTTCTAGGCTGCTAAAGTTGCAATTAGCCGTGAGTCCCCGTAGTCGAGCCGCCCATTGCGTAAATGACTCCGCGGGTTGCTGCACTGCTGCGTAAAATTTGTGCCGTTCGCCGAAACCGACGCGTTTCGGCGTGAAATGAGCATCCAGGAGATCTAGAATATCTTCGTAGGGCACCTCATGGAGTTCCTTGGGCAGCGCTAGATCTGCTGCCAACTTGTATGTGCCCTCAGTGAGCGCACTAAGCAGTATAGCTCGTCGTTTAACTCCCGTCGCATCGGTTATATGGTTTACGTCGTTCGCGATAAACCACTGCGTTATGCGACTTCTATACGTTTTCCACGTTTGTTCACTGTGATTAAAACACGATAAAACACCAAAATGCATTGCAGACATTTTGGGTTTCATTTATTCAAAAGTGGGTATTTCACGCACTCGTCGCCACTGTTACGTATTGGGAGTAATGAAACGATTGCTTGCTTAGCGCAGACTGTTTATTCAAATCGCTGTCACATTAGCGGCGGGCGCAGCCGCCAGTTCGGAAACACGCGCAGGGCAAGCGCATACACAACAATGGGCTTAAAAAATATTTTAATATTACTTCTTCGGAATTTAATAACAAAATATGTACAAAAATAACCGTGAGTTCGCACTGCCGAAAGATTCGTTTAAAAATGTTACTGCGTTTCAAGAAGAATGGAAGGGATGACATTTCGTGCTAGTGTTTCTGCAGTCGAAGTCCGCTATATAATATTAATAGCTCTTGCTCGCGACTTCTTCTGCGCGAAATTAAATAAAACTTAATAAGTAGCCTATATGTTCTTCCAGACAATGTTCTACTACTAATATGCCAAATTTCATCAAGATACGTTGAGCCTTTCCAGATATACCTTCAGACAAATATCCATCCATACATCTAAACTTTCGTATTTATAATATTAGTAAGATAGAAGAGAATATATATGTTTTTTATAACCGATTGTCATAATCGCAATCATATCTTGATAAGATTAATTACCAAGAGACAAAGACTTATTCAATTGAAAAAAGATTTTATCTCAAGGGCATTTAGTGGTAACAAATTTATATTAAATAACTTTGGATTTCATCAAAAAACATGCAGAAAAAAAGTTATAAATATTCAACTGTTGGTACCGAAATTACCAAGTCGTACAATTAAAAAAAAACTTTTAAATAATTTAAAATACCCATCATTAACTTCGGATCTTACCATTATGAAGTTAAAATGTTGTGATCGTCTCCTTTACCCGCCTGCAAATAAAAAGGTTTACCTTAATGTGGCTCTAAATTTATTAAATCCATTAGCATTTTAACAATCAGGTTTTCTTATGACGAGGGCTGACAGAGACTGATCAGATATATTTGAATAAATTTCTGTTTTTACGTAGCCGACTACTGCGAAAGGATTATTGTAAATTAATCGCTAAACTAGCTGTCGCCTACTCTGTCCACGCGGCATTAAAAAAACTTTATAAGTAACCTAATGTTCTTCCAGACAATGTTCTACAACTGTACCAAATTTCATCAAGATCCGTTGAGCCGTTCTGGAGATACCCTCAAACAAACATCCATCCATCCATTTAAACATTCGCATTAATAATAGAAAATGAAAGTATAAATGGAGAACTACATTTTATTTGGCAGAATTACTTGAAAATTAAGATAATATTGTTACAACAAATAATGTTAATGACTCTCTTGTAATTTTTCAATTAGAGTCTAATAGTGATTTTTGAGACTGTTGCATGCGAAGTTACGGGTAACAGCTAGTGTAAAATAAAACATGAATATTTCTTAAAGCGAACGCAAAGACGCGAAATTGCTGTGAAACTTTAATACGATCCGAGTGCTGGAAAGACTTTCGTCGGAATTTTATTTTTCTCCCGAGGTTAACCTCATTTCTGCAAAAAGCTGGATGGCAGACAGCTGCCACGTTTATAACCTTTCTTATTTATGTTTTTTTTTATCGGGCATAAGTTAAATCACGTATATATCCGCATACTTTTATAAGTGCTTCAAATTGCAAAATTTTCCTGAAAATGAAATTTTTTGAACCTCTTATACCAAGCATTTTAAGATTTCTGCATTTATTATTATCACAGTAGTGAGACATTTTTAAATATGACATGATACTAAAACATTATATTTCAAGTGAGTATAAACGTGGGTTTCCACTGCATACACACACATAACATATTCGCACACCTTTCATTTTTTAATAAACCGAGATAACTACGTATACATTTATATACAGTTTCGGCAGTGAAAACCAACGATAAAAACCACTGTATACATTACTGGCACACTATCCAATTTGCGTTCTAAATAGCGGTTCCCACTAACGAAAACGATGTGAAATAAAAATCGCAGACAGCACCATTAGTCGATTGGTCTCATGGCGAGCGTTGACCGATTCCATACTATACTTAACATTTTCACCCACATTCGAATCTGTACAACTACATTAAATTTATGAGTTCGTTGTTACTGTTTCCCCTCATTTGGATTTCAATTATTTTTATTATGTTGTACTAGCTGACGCCCGCAACTGCGTCCGCGCGCAATTAAAAAAATACTAAATATTGTATACAATAAAAAACACATATTTTTTACATTGATAAATTATAAAATTAGAATAAATCAGCAAGGAGAGAATGTGTTTACTCTTAGATGTTATAGAACACTTATATTTTAAGATATTGCATACTAAATAAACGATCGATCGAAGTTTCGCCCAATTCGGAAAACCCGGTTCGATACCCGGGCGGGGATATACATTGTTGCATAACGTGGCGTAATATTTATTTAATTCAATTATCAATTATATTTATTTATTATTATTTAATATTTGTTTAATAATTTAATAATCAAATTGCTTTCGAATCACACTTTATCAAGACATCAAGAAAAAAATAGCAATTGCCTCTTTGTTTCTAATTGCTTTATCAGTGATCTACTTGTATTTTTCAATTATAAACGTATAAAAAAATAAATACAATACAAGTATAGTCCATCCACGATAACTCAGCATGAGTTATTAAATAGCAACCCTAACACATAAATGGATCGTAACACCCTTATTTAAAAAACGTTAACGTCATTTTTAACTCTCACGTCTAAATGCGTCTAATAAATAATTAAACACGTTTGAGAACTTAGAGCAAGCTATTCGCCGCATATTTAAAAAATTAATTTGTAATCTTACTAATATTATAAATGCGAATGTTTAGATGGATTGATGTTTATTAGAAGGTATCTCCAGAACGGTTGAACGGATCTCGCAGACATTTGGCACAGGTATAGACTATGGAGTCTGGAAGAGCACATAAGCTACTGTTTAAGTTTATTCTTTAATTCCGCGCGGACGGAGCCTCGGGCGTCTGCTAGTATTTGACAAATTATTTTACAGTGTGGTTTGGCGTTGATTTTAAGTATTGTCGTGTGAAAGTTTTACAATTTCTTACTGTTCAAAAATTGCAGTTATCGTGGTTTGACTGTATCGCTGGCGATTTGCAATCAACATACCTGTTTATGAATACATGTCATAAATCACATATCACTCGTAATTAAATCTATTTACATATTTATATATCTGCATTTTTTATCTTTATATTCACTTAAATTATGAAATTGATTTTATGTTTATTTTTTCCTTACACACATTAAATACATAGTATTTTTTTGCTAAAATTTCTACTTATTTTATAACTTTGTTTTCTATTTACGAAGGGTAGACAAAAGCACAAATTAATTTGATAGTAATTTGAGTTCTCCCTCTTGGGAATTATACTATATCCTTTAATTATAGTCTTAACACATTCTAGCAAAGGAAAAAACTGCATTTACCTATGAACCTAACCTTTACTTACTATATTAAATAATTAAATATATAACATTAACTTATATACACAATCTTATTTTAGAGGACGTTTTGGCGAGGAAACAAATCGTGCATTGTCATCAGTTAGTCGACACGGTGCCTCAGTTGGCGAGCGTCTGCAAAGATAAAGGTCGACCGTAGTTAAATATAAAATGAATAACGCAATGTTTGTTGTTCTCTACCTGTCATAATAATGCAGAAAAGGTTCGGTTAATATCGACATTTTAAACCAATTTCGACCGATCCCTTAAACAACCCAACTGATTAGATCTTAAAATGTTAAGTCATTTTCTTACTGGGTACGAAAAAGTATACATTTAAAAAGCTATAAATTTAAGTTATAATTTTATTAATAATAACAAAGTATCACAGCATTTGAAGTCGTAAACTTAATCTTAGGTTGGGCGAAAGTGGTCAGGAGTTGGCGCTATCGGAGTGAAAGTGAGCATCGGAAAGTCGCGGCCCCTCTCCACTGGCTAGCTTTACGTGTCCTTAGCGCTTCCTCTTGGACCAGTTGTGCTTTGTCCCCCTTTAACATCATACATGTAAGTGAGATGTAGAACAATAACATCCAAACATATTTATTTTCTCGTAAATGGAAAATTTTCACAAAAACTTCGGTGTAAATAGAATCAGCCTTGACCTATTTAAAAATCTATCAAAACGGAACTCTTGAAACGTCAATTAAGTTATCTTAAACACGACTGCCGATGGATGGCAAATAAATCAATAGGAAAAAACAAATTAATTAAATCTGGTGTGCTTGCATACAAAAAACGGCCAAGTGCGAGTCGGACTAGCGCATCGAGTGTTCCGTACAAACTTGGAAATATATAAGTAAAATGTACGGTATTCGCAATTTTTCCTTTATCTGTACTATAAGACGTTGATTCGTACCAAATTTCAAGATTCTGAGTTCACGGAAAGTACTCTGTAGGTTCTGATTCACTTGCGTGTGCCGAAAATCTGCGGAAATATGCGGCATATATGGCTGTATCTTTTCACTGAGTCGGCTTAAAAGTTTGATTTTTTTTCACAACTGTAAGAGACAGTAGACATGAGTATTTGATATAAATTCCAGCTTAATACCTCCACGCGTTCTGGAGAAATACGGTTTTGACAGACAGAAGGACGGACGAGAAAGTGATATGCTATAAGGGTTCCAATATTTCCTCTTGATGTATGGAACCCTAAAAATATCTAGAATATATTATTCAATTACAAAGAGTGGTTCTCTACAACTTCTTGTATCAAGGTAAACGGAATGAAATTAGGAAAAACTGGGGAACCTAACAAAATTTTGGCTATTCCTAAAAATTAATAAATTATAGTCTTTATTATTACTTTTGTTTGAGGATGAGATTATGTCTACTGAAAACAACCTTTTTAAAAAGTAACAAAGCAATGCTCATTCCAGTTGTAAGCACTACACCAAAAATATATTTGGGTACACACAAATTAATTAGAAATGAGAAATTATATTTACACACATTAATGGCTGATAATTTCATTTATTGTCTATTGATTTATTCTGAAATGTTTCAAGGTTAGAATTCAAGATACAAACATATATATTTTTAAAAAGTCTGTGATTAAAGCCTTGTAAAGGTAAAATTATTTAGATAAGTTTGTTACAATTTGTTATTTACATTAATTTCTAGTACATGTGTGTGGTATTAGGTATACATTTTTATGTATTTTTCTAGTCCAAGATTTTAGTTTTTTCACTGTGCATTACTTTCTCATGGTTGATATTTCCGAAATAAATGCAAGTCAACATTTTCATTTATCATTTTACTAGCTATTGCAACTCTATCCGCGCGGAATTAAAAAATCGTGTGTATTCGTCCAGACTATGCATGTGTGCCATATTTCAAGATCCCTCGAGCCATTTCGGAGATACCTTCAAACAAACATCCATCCATCCATCTAACATTAGCATTTATAATATTAGTAAGATAAAAATATAGAAAAACTCTGAGAAATAGAAGACTGGAGGCCGCTGCAAGATGTTTGTTGCAAATTTATCATTTATAAATATAATTAAATAACACAATTGACACCCAACAAGGCTAGTTTATCTATATATAACAATAAATATCAAAGTGTCAGCTATTTGTTTTACTATTAGAGATAATGACATACATAATTACTGATAACTGGTTTAAGTGAATGCAGATAACATTTTTGTTTGTCAATGTTATTAACAATTAATGTCATCACATTTTAAATAATTGACTTGTGTGCAATATATGTAATAGAAGCTTTTGCCTGCGACACTGTCCATGCGGAATAAAAAAACTCAATAAGTAGTCTATGTGTACCGTTGAGCTATACCAGAGATACCTACAAACAAACATCCATTCATCTTGAAGCTTACATCATCATCATCATCATCTGAGGCGCTACAGCCTCGGTTGGGCCTGGGCCTGGTCAAGTAAATTCCAAGCTTACATAGTTAATTAAAATGAAGAGTTACAAAAGAGTAGCATCTATATGAGATGTCAGCAACATCAGATAAACCAGTTTCAAATAAATAAAAAATGTATAAAGATGGACAATAGGAGTAGTAATTGTGGTCCTTGCATATTCTATTTATGTAAATTATTTATCAATGTAAGATGTTATTACATTTATGATTTTCGTTGTAGTCAACAGTCATTTAAGAATAAAAATTTATGTACTGAGGTTAATAGAGTTGAATCTAAAGATTTCAAATACATTAAATTTGCTATTATGGACAATTTTTTTTTTACAAATTGTATAGAAAAGTATATATGTCATTTTTACTAATTCATTAATCACAAATTGTTTTACTAGTATTTTTAAGACAGAAATTCTAAAGAAAAAAGTTGTTCGTAATCCGATTAACACTCACCAGCCGAAAGACAGCTCCGGAGAAACACGTATAAAGCATCAGCATGGCTCGAAATCGAAACACAAAACGACAGCGATATCACAATTTACATTCACATACAATCGAGTCGATACCAATGACCACGTTCACAAAACACGTAATATTATCACACCGTAAATAGATTACCCAAATATGGCAGTAAACAATGACCAGCCAACAACAGAATACAATAAAGCAAACGTTTTTCACCAATAGTACACAAATAAGACACCGTGGTAACTACTTGCGAAACGATAATGTTGTCAATCTACGTCAAATTAAAGATATTGTTTTGCTATAAAACAAATTTCGTTTCAATATAATACCAGTAGGTTAGATTATCAAACATTTTTATTACGAAAAAGAGTATTCACTACAATATTAAGTTGTGCCCTAAAAGAGCAATTCGCAATATGACGAACTAAACACGATCCATCTTAACACGAATCAACAGAAAACTGGAACTGGATCTGGAATCTAGACGGAGTTGCCAACAAAAAAATACTGCATTAAAATGACATAACGATTGACAGCTCAAGTGATACCAATTAAAAATTTCCCAGAGCTATATTTAAATTTTTTATCATCATTTCTTTCTTTCTTAAAATTGGTATAAACAAATAACAGCTTGTATAACGCGACAAGGCAACAAATTACATTCCGATACGGACTCATGGCAATGTTTTGACATTGACAGGTCGCTGACAAGTTTCAAGGGTTACCAGTGAACAAAAATTTTATAAGTTCTTTCACAAGTCATCGATGCTGCAACTCCAAGCAATTTAAATTGATACATTCAAACACATTAGCAAATTAAGCTACATGTCGGCACGACACGATTATGCGTGATATTTAATTAAATTTCGAAATTATGAAAACGGCACCTTAAACCGTAAACCGCTGTCAAGATGATATTGTTAGAGGGTCGGGGGGGTATAGGTCACATGTTTTCGAACAATATACTTTGTATTTATATTCTTATTCCGTAGACGTCACGGATTCAGCGTAGACTAGGAATAACTATATTTCAGCCTTTTTGGACTAGAATGAATCAAACTTTTCATTCCACGTAGGAAATTATACTGCATCAATGCACATTGCTCTGTCATTGTAGAAAAATATACACAGAGGCGATTACTGCAGGTGTTTTTTTCGAACCACGTTTTTGTGACATAAGTATAATTTATTTTTAAACGCAAACTAGAAGGTAACATATACTAGTTCAGGGACAAGGTCAACAAAAAATATTACATACACATTTTTGGAAAAGTAATATTTTTTAGTCTTTATCTCTGTAAAAATGTGGAGTAAAAAATTACAACAATATATAATTATTCATTTCATGTATATTTTTTTAGATCCAATAAAAGGTTAAAAAAAGAACTAAGGAACATCAAATTATGCTAAGATTTAAGACTAATTGATGAACATGCTAAAATCAAATATTAAATTTACAATAACAACACTGAGTACGTACTTAATATTATATTTACAAGCAAATGATGTGTCTATGACCTTCGCTTTTTAAAAATTAAAACAATCATCAGCAAAAGATTATTTCATCCAAATAATTGTTTTTAGATGCGATAAGTTAAAATTTTTCGCAAATGGTGTGACCATCATAGCTGTCGTTAGAAGTATCCTTGCCATTGCAAAAAATACTGTCAATAAATAACTTTACAAACTACTGTAAATTGCTGATGCGATACATATTTCTATTATTCTGTCCGAGTAGATATTGTGCTTCTATTAAAAGCAATTCTCAAATTAATCAGTCTCACATTTTGTTAAGGAGAAGTATACTAGCCGGCAAACTGAATGGCCCAAATCGGGATTTTATATCAATAGCTCTAACAGCAAAATAATATTTAAACCCTGCCAAGAATTGGGTTAGTGTACAAGCCATAGGCAAGGGAAGAGCTTTAACGTCGCCGATTTTCTTCCATAACGCCGTACTTGGGGGGCAATTCGTCTCCTGATAAGCAAATAGTTGATAGCTAGTAATTTCTTCATAACTATCTTCTTGATATCCATCAATTTTCCATGAGATCACAATTCCATTTTCAACCTTTGATAGTTTTAAGTCCGGTGCCGGTGGCAATGCTTTCCAACTCGTAGGTTGATATTGTTTGACAACGTCAGGTAATGGTGCAGGATGTCTACCTGCGGACACTGGTCGGTTCATTCTTATGGTATTTGGTTGCACTTTATTTACATTATTGTTTGCTGGCATTCTCGGCCTTAGTCCTGGAAAAAATAAATAAATTTTATAGAATTGAATTTTTTTTTTATTTAAGACATGCAAAAAAAAATCAATTTTAGTATAACTAACCTGGACTTGGTGGAACCGTTTTTAACACAACAGCCTGCCCCGGTCTAACATTCTGTGATTGTGGACCACTTATTGGAATGTACACTTTCCTGGGACTAGTCATTGCTGGTGTAAATTGAGGTCTCTGAGGTGGTAATAAATTCTGTGCCGGTACCAATCTCACACCTGGGGCGGGTGAAATCTTTGCAGTTAACTTCAGGGGAGGCTCATCATCTGTCAAGTCTACTGTTACTGATTGCACTCTAGATCTTTTTTCCGGCTTTAGTACAGGAGGTGAATTTCTTACACCATTTACTAAAGGTGGAACCTGTGGAGACTTTCCAGGATCGGCGATGTTGGAAATTGCAGCGGGGCTAGTTTTGTTATTAGCATTAGCGGCAGGGACTAGTCTTGGGACTGGAATAGGCTGATTTTTAGTCTTGTGTAATTTTTGAATACTAGAGTTACGGTTTGTTTTATCTACATGCGAAGGTTCAGTTGGTAATACACTTGAATTATTCATTTGTAGATTTTTCCTTTTTGCATTGGATTTGTCTGTCATCAGTACTTGCATACCTACTGAGCGAGTTATTTTCAAAGGAGTTACTGCAGTACCTGAGGACTTTTTTTGTTCTTCTTGTACTGATTTCAATACTACTTGTAGATCTCTATTTTGTTTAGATAACAAATTAGTCTTCTTTTTAAATTCCTCAATAGTAGCCGCCATTGTTTTAAGCTGAACTTTTAAATCTCCTAAATTACTCCTATCCAGAACGCTTTCCAAAATTTTCATACTACAAAAATCTTCCAAGTCTTCTCGTGTCATATCTGATAACGTTTTCTTGCAACTGTTTAGGAAGTTTAACGACAACAAAGGTTTTGAGGAATTGATTTCTTTTACGTTATTCGTTTGGCTGTCTAATTTGTTATTATCTAAATTGTACACAACTTCTTCAGAACCTGAAACGAAAAAAAAGGATCTCTATTACTTATTATATGACGTAAAACAAAACAATGCGAAAAATAAGTATTTTTCAAAATATATTGCACATAGCAAAATGTGAAATATAAAAGAGCAACACCAATTCAAACATATTTTTTTTCTAGGTTAAAAGAAAATCCTCATATGTGAATCGGATAACAAGAAGAATGTACAAAACCAACCTGTTTCTTGTTTTTCATCTATTACTTCATCTTTTTTTACTTGGCTTAGAGCAGCGTTCTCATCACACGTTTCCGGAATTACTTCGTCTGTCTGAATACTAGTAGTTTTTGCATCTTCTTTAACACTCGTCTCCTCATCTATTAACATAACATCATCATCATCTACAAGACTAATACATTGTTTGTCAACTTTAGATGTTTCATTAGTAGAAGTGTCCCCGTGACGCTCTTCTTCATCATCAGAGAGTAAATCTAAAATATTTGTTAATTTAGATATCAGTGATGATTCTTTTTTTTCTTCAATTAATTTGCCCTCTACCTCTTCGTTATTATCCTTGCCATTGTGCGTCTTAGTTTCATTTATTTTTTCAACTTCTTTTTCAATTTTTCTACTTTTAGTGTCAGTTTCAGCTGAGGCTACACTTTCTGGCGTTATTTCACTTTCTTTTGTACTATTGTCCGGCTTAGGACTCTTTTGTAAAGTAGAATCAGTTACACTTTCTGATTCTATAACTTTACAATCATCGTTGTCTATTTTTGGTGAGATTAGGGAATAAGTATTTTCTGATTTAGATACAGTTACGTCTTCAAGGGATTGCTCCTTTTTTTCATCGCCTTTATTAGGAACTTGATCAATAACACTGTCAGGAATTGAACTTTCACTATCCATGTTTTTTATATCATTATTTGTTTGCTCGCCCTCATTTTGTTCACTAATCTCATTTCCCTTTAGTGTAATCTTATTGTGTATTTTACTATCATTAGTTGTGTTTTCGTGATCTTGAGTGTTTATATTTTCATCACCGTTTATTTGATTTATCATTCCAGGTTTTGGAATAACGTTTGATTGTTGTTCACTTTCAACGTTGTCTAACTTTTCAGTTACATCAGTTTCCATTACATTTTCTTCCTCATCTGAATTATGATTACTTAATTCATATTGCGACTCTGATTCTTGATGTTGAGATATTGGGTTATCATTATTAACAATATCCTCAGGTTTACTATGTTCATTTGTACTATTTTTAGGGCTATAACTTTTCTCAAAATCATCAATCGAAGTTTCCTCAGATGTGGTTTTTCCAATTTCTTCACTTTCTACAGAACTTGCTGTGTCGTCTTTATGTGCAATTTTGTCATTACATTGTAAATTTTGTAACTTATGATTGTTTTCTGCGGTATCACTTGTATTGTCTTTTACAATATCGCTGCTATTTTTGATATCGTCAGAAAAAGTTTCATTCCCATTGCTAATGATCACTTCTTTAATTGATGACATTTTAAATTCTATGTCTATAGGAGCTCCAGTATCAACAGTTAATTGCATTGTATGATATTTTGTAATCACATCTCTAATATTTGATTTATCTGAAATTAACAAAAAACATTGATTAAAGTGCAAGTCGGCGATTTTCAAAAGCTAAAACCAGTTTCAAAAACCCTGGTTGCAATATCCTTAAAGCGTTGATAATATGAATTTTATTGTAAACATTGTAAATGTAAAGCATCTCTTAAAACCACACAAGTAGACAAGTAAAATCATCAACACACTTTTCCGTGCATTTTGATCCTAGCAGCTTCTAGCTATTTACACGTATATTATGTATAGATCCAATTTATTGCAATTATGGTAACATGTGTCAAATTTCTTAGTGTCAAAAGATAATATTACCATGGCAACCGGTTTTATAAGGTTATATTATAACCTAGATTTTTGAGTCCCTGAGAAACAATTTATTTTTAGGTCAATATATAGCCCAAACACTTTTCTGAACTCGGACCTCAAACAATGTGAATGGTAAAAATTTCATGATAATTGGCTAACAATTTATAATTTGCATTAAAAATTAAGTTAAAAAAAATCATAGGTGCCAAAATATTTAAGATTTAAATTAACGTCCGGGTTATCAACATTTTATTTTTTCAAAATGCTTGGTTGTTGTGGAAATTAGAAAAATTAGATATTCTTTTATCTGAACTCAGTAATTCGAAACCGACGCTTATCATAATTAAACCTCCGTTGATTCATATTTTTGAACATGGCAATCGTAATAACTCAAAAACACAACGCTCAAAAATTCTGCAATTTCATAAGAAATTTACTAAAGACAAATCTTGAAATAAATCATAAATTAAAAAAACTGCGAATTATCCGTAGTCACAACAAATAAATAACAAAAATAAAGCGAATTGTCACAAGTTAAATTAGTGAGAAATATAAAGAAAGCAAATACAAATGTCAAGTAACAGCGGCTAAAACAAAATGGCCGCCGGAACGGTTATAGAGTTGAATGCCGGAATAAATTTTCATCGGCGTACAGCTGTACCGCTGGACGGTGAAGAGAACGCGGTGACTCCGCGGCGGAATGGACTACTAAATTCGCATCGTGTCGGACGCGGGGCTGTTAGCGGGAGAGCGAAAGAGATAGACACATGTGCAGAGTATTACGTCTTCAACAGAGGTGAAGGTGGAAACCAGTGCAAAGCGTTATCGAACGACAGTAATAAAGAACAGACCAAAAGACAAACAAGTACGGTTATGATGAAGACCATTGGCAACATATTGCACATTTTCAATTGTTTTTTTCAAGATTCCATGAATCTCAACCATGAAATCGGCGTAGGGATATAACAAAAAATAATAATAGGTAAGTACAAGTCATGTACTTAAAATTGACATGACATAAATGTTGTTATATGTCATAATAAACCAAAAAGAAATGCGATGTCTAATTTACCCCTAAAAAATGTACATGTAAACATTCTAACACAAAAGGACAAAATTCATAAAAGTATCATAAAAAACCCAAAAAAAAAACAATTGCCAAATTATAGCTAAAAAACAATTCACTATTTTTACACGAAAGCTACTTATTTCAAAATACCTACCTATTAATTATTGAAAAGAGAATCCAGAAGTAAAAGAGTGATTAAGAAGTTACAACTTCTCACGGTACAAGCGGTCAGAGTCACGGTTGTAACAGCACTGACATAAGCAGAACGAGTGAGAAGAAAATGGCGGACGAGTGAACGTGACGAAACGAGCCATGTTGGAATAGAGTAACTAAAATTGAGAGAGTTCATTGGCGAACACGTTGTCGTGCGTATTTAGGAGAGAACAAGACCGGTTATGTCAACGGCGGTGTGTGAGAAAGGGATGGAGCTTACGTAAAATATGTTTTGTTGCGTCGGGTCTGATACGTTCATTGCTCTGCGCATAATACGAACTAAAGTACATCATGTAGCATCAGATTACGGCAGCAGTCTCATTCTCCTGCGTTCTACTCTTGTAATAGTTTTTAATGAAAGCAAGGTATGGCAAATTAACTTATAATTTATTAACGTCTTAACTACTCTTCTGTATTATGAGAATTGATAATTTAAATGAAGTAATAAAAATATTGACTTTTGTTATTAAAAAATCGAAAGCATCTTCACAACATAAGAAGTTTTTAGATAGAAAATTAGATTTGATTTTTATATGTCGGTTATGGAATTTTTGCGACGTTGCCAGTTCTACGCGAGTCGCCTTTTGAGTCGAGTAGGCCGCTGACACTGACATGTTGCCGACTTTACCCGAACTCAGCCGACCACGGTCGGAAAGCCGAGCAAAGCGGACGTGTTACTGGCTATTCTACGTCATGATGATGTCGAAAATAGACTGATGTATGATATTAGGATCTATCAAAGACCTGGCAGACCTGTGAACACATTGACTTTAATCTAGAAAATGTGGTAACGTCATTCCACATCGATCCAATTCTATAATATGGAAACAGAACAAAAATAGAATGGAAAATAAAAGAAAAGCCTATAAGACATCACATCGAAAAAATATTCATGGATGTGAAAAGTATTAGAGATGACAAAAATTTACCATCTCCACTCTCCACTCAACAGCAAAAAATTTGAAACTGGAGTTGTAACCTTTCCACGAATTTAACGTTTGAGTTTGACTAGTTTTTCGGACAAAAATAAAATTAGTTCCAAAATTTTATCGATCAAATTTAGATCCTTGATAAAAATAAACTATGAGATATTTTATAAAGTATTCATTTAATCATAGAAACAGAGAAAAAAGTCACAATGTGACCGAATGACGTAAATGTCCAACGAAACAATATGGCGCCCGGACAATATGAATATGAGAATTTTATCACAGAATTAAAAAGACAGCGAGATCTTCTTTCCGAATTCGGTTTAGATTCTAAATGAAGGCGTTAATTCGATACTATTTAGATCCTTCTTTCTATCCTTAATACTATTATCACGTTGTATATAATTATTAATTCATTAATATGTAGGTAGTTAACATGGAATTATTTGTAGGCGTATAAGCAGATTTAGTAAGCGCATTATGTACGTTGTAAAAACTAAAATACTTCTCATTTCGGTGATGAACATAGGTAACTCAATGGGAGAAGTTTAGTAGTGCGGCTCAATACTGCAACAGTGTTTGATAAAACTAACCTATAGACGCGCGTACACACACAAGCTCGTATGCAATAAACACAAGGCCACACATAGCTCAAGTGTATTTAATGCTATGCGACAAACACACTGACTCCTTTTTATTTGTTAGTTCGATGTCAAAAGTGCTTCAGAATTTAATTTAACTGATAAATTGCAATATTTGTACCAATTAGCGTGTTTTAAGCTATAAAATTAATTCATAATAATAATAATAACAGCAATGCCGCTTTACTATCAAAATGCGACGTTGCCATACTGATGCGCTGTATGAGGAGCAACCCACACATATACAAAGCACATTTACATACATACATTTGAAAGTTGATTATTTGAGATATCTTTTCAAAGTCTAAATTATCTCCTATGACTATGTAAATTACAACTATGACAAATTGTTTGAAATTACAATCACATATCTAGTTTTTTCCGAGTGAGACAGTAAAATCAATCAGATAAGGTCCACTGACGAAGATGTTATCAATGATGATGAATATAACTATCAACGATGATGAAGGAAACATAGTTAATGTGTAGGTTGTTGGTGTGGGTAGGATGAAAATAATAAATATAAAAGAAACGAAAGGATACATTAAGATAAATTAATCAAATCTTACCAATATGGCGACACTGGAGTTCTGGAAGTGAATTATGATTTTGCAGCGTAGACCGCAAAGAAGCTGCTCTAACTGGAGTGAATAATCGAATGTAGTCGACGCAAAACCTGGTCGTATCGTGCAGCGCCATTTTGTCGTAGCTTCTTCCACGAGTTGAAGCGAGATGGCGATATTACTCTTCCCACTAGCAGCGTCAGACTAACTGCCGCGGTTCTTTCTTAACTTCCTCTGTACTCTTCTTTCGTACTGATTAATAAGTTGTTGAATTACCTACTGGTAATTTTAATACAACTGCGCAAAAGCATAATAGCAATTATTATAAATGAGCAGTATTACTAAAATATATTTTGATGTGACCTGATTTAACGGTTTATTCGATGTTTAAGTATTTTAATTAGGAATTAATTCTGACGAAGGGCTTGTTCTATTTTTTCTCGGAATGTTTCGACAGTGGACTCCTGTTGAGAATTGCATGAAACAAAAACAGCTGTCGCTTCATTGGGGCCGCTTCAACAATCTCAAGAGGAAATGGAAGTCAACTGGTGACTTAGTTTTGCGTTATATTATATCAGAGGTCTTGATTACTTTTTTGCTTATCTACGACTTCCATCAAACAAGCTGACAAAATTTATGAGGGATCTAACTCTCCCACACAAATTTTATTGTGAAATTATGGTGTTCATATCTTATAACCTAAAATTTCTACCTGTATAATGTATATGGGTCATTCCAAGTCAAATCGACAAATTTTTTACCTGACCCCCTTTGATTTCGCTGAAAATTTTCTATCTTTTTCTACCCCCCGAAAGTTATTTTTCAGAATTTTTTCAATTTTTTTCCCCGACAAAAAGTTATGAATTTTTGAAAAAAACCGCTCTTATTTTTAAATTGCCAGAACTTTTTCAAAAATTGACCGTTTGGGAACTTTTTTTTTTTTTCAAAATTTTTGTTTTTAAATGTAGTTTCCGAATAAAAATGAAAATTTTCAAAATATCAGATTTTTGAAATATTATAGTTTTTTGGAAAAACCGTAATTTTCTCAAACTCCGACCGCTTTTTTTTGCTCTAAAAATACGTCAACTAAATCTGCAATGATCCCCGTTAATCAAAAGATGTGACGACAATCGCTTCTATTTTTTTTCTTGATTATAAAAAAAAAATTGTTGAATTTTTGCTGATTTTATATAACTTTGTTATGAATTTTTTTTTTATTTCCTCGTGAAACCTCAAAAGTTGAAAAATAAAATTTTATTGGAGAATTTCAAGTGATTATCGTCCAAGAAATTGTTATTTTTTTCAAAAAAGTAAATAAAAGGACTTTTCATACTCTTAAATAAATTCACCGTCTCTTAACATCATCAAATAAATTAAAAACCTTTTTTTGTATGTGTTCAAATTATATTATCTTTTATTTAACATAATACTTGATGTTTTGAGGTTTCACGAGGAAATAAAAAAAAATCATAACAAAGTTATATAAAATCAGCAAAAATTCAACAAAGTTTTTTTTATAATCAAGGAAAAAAAATAGAAGCGATTGCCGTCACATCTTTTGATTAACGGAGCTCATTGCAAAATTAGTTGAAGTATTTTTAGAGCAAAAAAAAAACGGTCGGACTTTGAGAAAATTACGGTTTTTTCAAAAAAACTAAAATATTTCATATATCTGGGATTCTGAATTTTTCATATTTTTTTTCGAAAACTACATTTAAAAACAAAAATTTTGAAAAAAAAAATTTCCCGAACGGTCAATTTTTGAAAAAGTTCTGGCAATTTAAAAATAAAAGAGCGGTTTTTTTCAAAAATTCATAACTTTTTTTGAGTTGGAAAAAAATTTGAAAAAATTTTGAAAAATAACTTTCGGGGGGTAGAAAAAGATAGAAAATTTTCAGCGAAATCAAAGGGGGTCAGGTAAAAAATTTGTCGATTTGACATGGAATGACCCATATTGTATGTACATGTATACTTACTATACTCTTGATATGATCGTATGTTAGTTTCGCTTCTTTTAAAGTGTTTCTTAAACTAACCGCGCGATGGCAGTGTTTCTAAATGTCAGATACCAATTACTATTTTTACTTGATGTTTTCTCTCAAAAAAGTTTTTTTTTTCCTTTTCCATCAGCGCAAACACTAGACATTTCATAACCAAAACTTATTTCTACTAGTCATGGAATGTACGTAAACATTTTAATTTCACAAAAAAATGTAAAGTTTTTGTTTTACATTTTAGTTCTAAATACATACCTTAAAGTCTTTTTTGAAAAGTGTGATGGAAGCATGCAAGAGGTTGACCTAATGTACCAACTACCATACCCATATTTAAATAGGAACATGTTATCTGTACAATTCATAAAATGGAATGTCTATAAGTAATATAAAAAAAAATAGATATTTCGCGATCATTACAAAATGATTTTACCAGTGGAACAGTGGAAACCCCATGCTTTTTTCTTCCGCTGTATGTTAATTTATCAATCTTGTAATTGATAATTACTCAGACTTTGCCTATATGTGTTTATATTTATATAGAATGGTTTACATAAAAAACCGTGAACTTGCTAGATGAAAATTACTTATATCAATGTTTTGCGAAAACAATGGTTTAATCCTCCCATTCTCTACGCTCCAGTTAGGGATGTTAACATTGAGTAAAAAAATCGATTTTTCGAAAATCGGTGTTTTACAGTTAGTGATAGAAATCGATTAGTCGATTAATCGATTTTCAAAGAAAAAATAATCGATTTTAATAGATTTTTTTTAAAGATCTTTAAAATTATAGGGAAACATAAAAACACAATAGATATTTCCTAAATACTTTTTGCCATAAAACATTTTATAGAATAAAATGAAATTCAGTAAATGTATTAAATCAAAACAACAAACTTATGGTTTTAAAAACGAAAATATTAGGTCCTTACATATGAAATTGGCGTTTTTCGTACTGGCTACTTTAATCACGAATTTCTCCTCTTTGGTAAGGAATTCCAAATTCAAATTTGTACAGCTATAGACTCATGTATTTGTGGTTCGATGACCGTCATTCATTTGTTTTTTTTCTTCTGTTTTTTTCTGTTTGCGTCACTCATTTTACAAAATGGAAAACTTAAAATATCGCATTATTTACGAGTACGAGTTCCGCCGTGGCACTAGTGCTGCGGAAACGACTCGAAGGGTGAATGATGTGTATGGCGGTCGTGTTGCAAAAGAAAACACAGTTCGTTTTTGGTTCCAACGTTTTCGTTCTGGAAATTTCGATCTGCAGAACAAGCTCCGTGGACGGACTGAGACTCAAGTTGATAATGAAGAGTTGAAAGCTATTGTGGAAGCGGATCCATCGCAAACCACGTCCGAGTTAGCTGCAGGCTGCGATGTTAGTGATAAAACTGTTTTAATTCACTTGAAGCAAATTGGGAAGATTAAAAAGCTTAAAAGGTGGGTACCTCACGAATTGACTGAAGGAAACCGGCAAACGCGCGTCGACTGTTGCGTTACATTACTAAACCGGCACAATAATGAAGGTATTTTAAACCGAATCATTACCTGTGATGAAAAATGGGTTCTTTACGATAATCGGAAGCGCACAGCGCAATGGTTGGATCCTGGCCAGCCAGCCAAATCCTGCCCCAAGCGAAAATTAACCTCAAAAAAGTTACTTGTAAGCGTTTGGTGGACTAGTGCCGGTATTGTTCATTACAGTTTTCTCAAATCTGGCCAGACTATTACGGCTGATGTCTATTGTCAGCAATTGCAAACCATGATGGAAAAGCTAGCGGCTAAACAACCTAGGCTGGACAATCGCTCCACGCCACTGCTGCTTCACGACAACGCTAGACCACACACTGCGCAACAGACGGCTACTAAATTAGAAGAGCTTCAATTGGAAAGTCTAAGACATCCTCCGTACTCCCCGGACCTTGCTCCAACAGATTACCATTTTTTTCGAAATTTGGATAACTTCTTGCAAGGGAAAAAATTCAACTCCGATGGGGCAGTCCAAATCGCCTTCAAAGATTTTATTGATTCCCGTCCGACTGGTTTTTTTAGTAAAGGGATCAATGAACTACCTATGAGATGGCAAAAGTGCATAGAAAATAATGGTTCATACTTTGATTAATTAAATAAATTATATTAAAAAATATTCGACTTTTTGTTCCTCCCATACAAAACGCCAATTTCATATGTAAGGACCTAATATAAAACAAATAATTTTCAAACATTCATTTAAACACAAAATAAAAATATCTATAGTCACAAATGTCATAAACTAGCTGTGATCGTGACTTCGTCCGCGTGAAACACTGTATTTCGGGTAGCATTTCATTTCAAAATTTCATCTCCTATTCCCTATTGTTATTTTGCTCCCTAGAGGGTAAAACTTTTATGAATTTTAAATGTCATATTTATTTATATCAAATTAACACACTAATAACCTACTTCTTTTTGAAGTCGGCTAAAAATAAGTTTCAAGCTTCTAACTATAAAATTCAAGATACTTCCATATAGTTTCTCATGCCATCTTTTAAACACTTGCAAACCCTTTTTTATTTAATTCAATTCTATTCTATTTCTATTTAAAAAGTAGCCTATGTCCTTTCTTCAGGCACTAGATCTAGACTATCTTTGTACCAAATTTAATTTAAATCGGTTCAGTAGTTTTAGCGTGAAAGCGAGACAGAGTTGTGTTCTCATTTAATTTAATATTAGAAAAAATAAGAATTAGATTATAAGTTATAACATATATTAAACTGACTCGTTTATCGTTCATTTACAACAATTTTTAATGAACTTGTTTATCGTATTATATGTCGCAGGGCGTGAAATATTTCATCGATAGCGCTTTTTGAAAAATCGAATAAATTGTATAATCGATTTTTAAAAAATCGATTTTTGTAAAAAATAATCGTTCCATAAATATAACAGTAAAAATAGTAAAAAACCGTAAAAAAATTATCGATTTTGAAAAAATCGAATACTTTTTCATCCCTAGCTCCAGACATTTGTCGTTGTCAGTTTGAAATTGTCAGATTGTCAGTGTAATAAATAAAGTGAAACTTTAATGTTGTTTAATTTAGGATTTATTTAATAGTAATAAAAAGCTATGTATATAAAAATTAAAATTACCTTCTGCTTAATGTAATAAAACTAAATGTGCCATGATGTTAAGCACAGTGAATAGGAAGTTTTTGGTTAGTTTTTAATTTCAATATATCGGTTTTGCATTATTAGTACTAAATGGATTGTAAAAGGAATCTGATTTTTTTAGATTTCGTGCTGTAAAACATATCGGAGTGTGTCCTCAACAAAATGTTTCTTGAGCCTAGAAACAAAAAACAAATATTCTGATAGTGAAAAATTGAAAATTCTACACACTGTTAACAATAGTGATTCAGAAAGTTTATCTAGGTACTAAAAAATTTAAATCAAATCGCTTTATGGAACTATTAGGTTTTGATTTCGGTTGTGTACAAAATTAAAGCTAATTTATTACATTGTAGGTATGATGTCGCTAAATCTAGGATAAGAAAACTATCTGAATGGATGAAAAAATATGGAAAACTAACTGACATATCTGAATTAGAGAATGTTGATGGTTTTACAGAAAAAACTGTAGAGAAATTCTACAAAAGTATTTTGGATGGACCAAAGAATGTAGTGAATAAAATAAAAGGCCAAATTTTACATCCAACTTTATCAGAAAGTGTTAGACAGGTAACTTGTTTACTCAAAATATTAATATATTAGCACCTTTACATACTGCTTATATTTTTTAATCTTACTAATATTATAAATATAACTGTTTGGATAATATCATGTAGATGAATGGATGTTTGTTAGAAGGTATCTCCAGAATGGCTGCATGGATCTTGCTGAAATTTGGTGTACATGTAGAACATAGCCTGAAAAAAAAATAGGGTTACTGATTAAGTTTTTTTTAATTCCGCACAAACAGAGTTGCATGCAGCCACTAATTATTGTTTTTGAGTGTAATTTTTTTTATACTATATTGCTCCACTAATATTACATCTCATAAAGAAATATGTATAACAATTTAAAATTTCAAAGATTTGTTAGAATTTTTTTTATCATAAGTATGCAATAACCATAGGTAGTATTCTGTTATAATACATGTGTTTTTTACAGTTAAATAATTTTAAATGTGGTTATTTATAAATTTTTAACTAATAATTCATAACAATAAGTATGTTCTTATTAATTGAAAATATTAGAAATAAAAAAAGAAAAAAAAAATTGTCAAGTAATTCAAAGAAGCTTAGATTCAATAAGTTTGTGTCGTTTCATTACAAAGCTTTTATGTCCACCTTCCAACTTAATCAGGTCAGCACCATATAATACATTGTCAGGGGATTTACACATGTATGCAACATTTCAGCTCAAGCAGTAATCAGGAAGTGTTTTAAATTTATTTTTTACAATAAGATGGTAGACATAAGGACAGGCGAAACTAATAAAAGCTTATAAGATTGCCTATACTTGATACTGTTTAGGGAAAAAATGTTTAAATATGTTCCATTCATCGTAGATATTGTTTTAAGAACTGCAGATCGGTGTTGTCAGTGTATGTGACTGTAAATTCAGTTTGTTGGACTCTAATTGACAAAGCAAATTATGAACTTCTCGAGTGGAAGTACCATGGCATTGTATATCCTGAGGGAAAGAGGCTACAGATCAACGAAATATTGGATATTGTAAGTTTAAAATTTGAAATTTGACCGAAAAATTTTCATCAAATATATGTTTTTTTTAAATTTGTGTCAAAATTAAATTCTATATTCTATGGAGTCTAGAAAACTTTTTTGTTGGTTCTAGTCTAGTCTATTTCTTTTGTCTAAGCTTTCATTTAAATAGAAGAAAGTGTTCATATACTTTTGTGATATATTGGAATTCTTATAAATGAATGAATGAATGAAGATATGTCATTTTAGGCATGGCAAATAACCACAAAGTTACCGGAAGCTGACATTTACGTAATGAAAGCAGAGTCAACTAGTCTCCGTGCTGCGGGCAGTGATCCTAACAATCCAAAAGTTCTTACTGTCAACTTGCAGAAGGCTCAAATGATTGCCATGATGATTGCTTTGATTAATACCAGGAATATTAATGTAAATAGGTAAGGTTGTTATACATCTATCTATATATATAAAAGAAAGTTGTGTTAGTTACACTATTTATAACTCAAGAACGGTTGAACTGATTTAGCTGAAAATTGATGGGCAGGTAGCTTAGAACTAGGAGACGGACATAGGAACTTTTTTTATCTTGTGTGCATTTTTTTTATTCCGCGCGGACGAAGTCGCGGGTAAAAGCTAGTATATGATAATTTTTATGTAATTTTAATGACATGTTTGCGAAATTTCTCTTCCAAGGAGCAAAAAATTATTGCTGTCATAATTACTGTGGGATATTTTAGCAATTGAAATCTTTCACTCTGTTTTAATTAAATAATTTTCTATTAGTAACTTAAACTGAAAAATATTTTAAATTTCAAGGAATAAGTAATAAGCAAATAAAAAAACCTTCGTGGCTAGAATCCTCAGAATCTGAATTCTTTCAGGGCTAATGGAGAGAATACGGATAAATTAAATCAGAAAATATATTTTCTGAGGTCAACATTGCCTTACAGGTAAATATTTTGAATATACTGCCATCTATTGGTATTTCTGTTAATTTAATAGAAATGATCATAGATGGCGCTTTGACATATAACAAATAGCTCGTTGTAGTTTCGCTTCAAAACCACAGATGTCGCTGTAACTAAAAGACGTAATGATTATTTTTTGTTAAAGATTGTATGGAACATTGGTGGGTAATGAAAGAGTGTCAACAGATCAAACAGTAGAAATGCTTTTGGAAGATGCGAAGAAAATTTGTCCCAACAATTCACACGTATACGTCGATGATAGTTTAATTTCGATGTTTCGTTCACAAAAAGAGTTACAAAAGGACATGTTGGGACATTCTTTATTATTAGCTTTGACATTTATGGACATATGTATTTATATGAACCAGAAGAGTATCGCTAAATTGTCAAAAAACGGAGAAAAATGATGGAAAAAATGTTCATTTAGAAATAGAAACTATAGATAAATAAAATTATTTTATTTCTTAGTTTTTTTTTTCATGAATCAACCTTTTAATGCAGGCATTAACACAATACTCCAACAAATATCTACCTTAAAAAGTCTAGTCAAAGTACATCCGTTTCCTAGATTACTTGAAATAAACGCGGACAACCGTACAAACAGATAGACAAAAATTTTAATCCTTGGTTTTTTTCGTTAAAAGAAACATAAATACAACATATGTACGGAGTTTGATTTCTTTTACGATAAATACAGACGCTCTTATTTTATCAATTGTACATATTACTGGTTCTTTAGTACTTCTAGTTCTACTTCATTAGCGCAGAAAAGAAGTAGCTCGTAATGATCCCGCGTCAGCTACTTTCCCTTCAAAGTCCTGTCAAAATCGGTCCTTTCGTTCCGGAGATGACCCGGAACAAGTTTGAATTTTCTTTCGATAAAACATACAGACACAGCAATTTTGTAAGATTAGATGATTTGTTAGGTTAATAGGCAGAATGGAGTGATGATCTGGTCAAGGTTGCGGGAGTATCCTGGATGCGGGTTGCACAGAACCGATCATCGTGACGATCTTTGGGGGAGGCCTATGCCCAGCAGTGGGTGTTAGGTGGCTGAGAAGAGAAAGAAGTAGATGATTCAGCTATTTGAAAATATACAATTTGCCGATTTCATGAGTTTATTTTTCGTATGAGAATTATAAATACATGGAAGAAAGTACAAGTGTTGAAATAAAACTGCTTTGTATTGCTTCAGTTGGACTAAAAAGTGTTTATTTGATAAAATACAACGAGCTTACTTTTTACAACATTTTAATTCTATTAATGACAAAAAAACAAACAAAACCCTTAATACAATAATAATAATATACATAAATACGATGGTATCAACTTCAAACGTATTATACGTAACTAATATAAATGCAAATCTAGGCAAGATCGTTACAATTCAAGAAAAAAAATATTTTTAAAGCAAAATAATAATAAAAAATTAAACATAATTATTTTTAAAAAGTTACAAGAAAAATCTAATGCAAAAATTCCCTAAAGATCACGCATACATTTTTGACCTAACCAAAGTCGAATTTTGTATTTAATACTGATATAATCATTTTGGAAGAACTAGAAAATATATTTACAATTTCTTTTTTTTTAATTTTTATTTATAAATGCCAACGATACAATTTTTCGCCTGGATCTGTGACCATTTCGCAACCAACTGCTTTTTTTCCCATTAAAAAATAAACATAACTCTATGGAAAACTGAAACGAAATCTGTTTTGAACTGTTGTGTGTAAAAAGTTCGATCTTGTATTCTGGGATTGTCTAAAATCAATTTTATATAGTCTATTTCGGTGTCTCTGCTTGTAAGAAAATATACTCTATTGTAACATGTGGACAGGAGCTGCCGAGAATCACTTCCAACAACTACAATTAGTCGAAAATAAAATTTTGCTGAGAAGTGGTTAAACACAACTAAATTTTACATAACCCGCTAATTTGATATTCGGGCTATCACCAAAATAGTAATAGGACCACATTTATTGCACGTGTTATAGTTAATAAGTTATAAAAGTTACTAACTTCAAAACAAATTTGTGCAAATCATCTAATGTTTGAATTTAAAATAATTGCTCACTTCTTAAAAACGGTACGACAAGCAATTGTTTCGGAGATCCATCTTTCGATAGTAAGACACATTTAAAATTTGTCTAATTTGTGTCTACTCCATCAAAATAAGAATGTTTTCAATGAAAACGAGTAATTCATTTGAAAAACGTGTTGTTAATTATGTATCTAAGTTACAGCAAATGGTCTCTCATGGAAGTATTCTCCGCAGCCCCGGTGAATAACTTTGTAGAAACCTAACAACATTGTAAAATTACCAGTCTATTGTCGTATATTACAATAAATATGTACAATTAATAATATAACAGCACCATTCCACTAAAACAAATGTCGGGGCGCAGCTACGTCGCCCACAAGGCTTCGTTGTAAAACAAAAATATCTTATATCACCGCTCTATTGTATAAAAATGTATTGTATATCTTGTAAAATGTGTATAACTATTGTACTATCCGGTATAAGTAAACTTTATCTGTCTCAAATAAGTATTGTAGCAAAAATAAGCTGAGCGGGCGACGCAACTGCACGCAACTGCAAACTGAAACGATGCCTTCAATAAAATCTGTAAAAAACTCAATCCAGACTACAAGATCATAAATCTAATATGTTTTATCATTTATAAAAAATTCAACAACTCTTATTTTATGTGGAACTGTTTCAACAAGTCTCTATTGTGATAAAAATTAATTCTTTTATCTCTGATACACATGACAGCGGTTGGCGAGCGTGGCAGTGTGTACATATTGCAGGTTATGTCTACTTTAAAAACAAAATAGGCCATATCTGTTGGCTACCAATTATTGAATTCACTAACACTATCACCTTAAAGAAAAATAAAATATATTACACAAAAATTGACGTCGAAATGACGCCTCGAGACGTGTATTGCACTCAGACTGCAGCATCTGCAGATTGTTAGATATTGCTTTTTAAAACATATATTTTATACACGGGTAAGATATGAAAAAACAAATAACTGAATATGGTATACAGATTATATATCATGCATAGATTATAAAACTACTGCAAAAATGGAAGACTTCAAAATAATTCGTAGCCAACGATCTAAAAAAAACTTAATCGTTTACTCTAAGCTCCATTATTTATGCATGGGTGAGTATTCACTCAAAATACATTACATACATACTTATCTTTATATAATTTGGAACCGTGAATCTTTCTGTCATATTCGGATATGTTATAACCAGAAATACTACGGTATTGTATACATACATAGGTTTGCTAAAGAGTTGAAAAAATGTATTATTAAAAAACGTTCGAAATAAATAATTCGACAATCGAGAGTGCGAGAAAAATTACATTTTGTTACAGTGCGGGTTACAACAGTTCGATTTAACCATGGGTTTCCACGGCTAAAACACTTAGCATTCAGAATTACGTGGTTACATACATTTTTCTACATTATAAATGTAGGTGCATCGACATTTTTGGTGTATTCGCATAAGTTCGCGTAACGCCTCCCTCTAGTAGTCACCTAACACGGTGACCAGGTATCTGCAAGCCGAGTACCATCAAGGTTACTTATATTCATGTTAATTTAGTTTCGTATTTTTTACATTCATCACATCTAAGAGGGCTGCTACACCCATTTAATACTGCCCATAGATAACATTATATTTTTGGACTTGTGTTTCAATTGTGAAAACCCATGGTAAACACATTTAATTAACAATACAAAAAGTTTAACGCCAAAATTCTACACACGCTTAATTTCTTATTAAATAATAAATTACCAGAAATGTTACTAATTTACAAAAAGATCGTATACCAAATTGAAATTTTATAATACATTCTATAGAGACAAACTGTTTAATATTACTTTTTATTTTTAATAATTTGATTTGCGAAGGTAACGAAAAAGTTAAAGTGACGAAAAAGAGAGTTTAACTTTGTCGCACACACCCTTACATATAAATTTATTAAAATAGTACATGGCGTCATTTCAGTACAAATATTCTTAATTTGCGGTATACATATGTAAATGATAAAACATTAATGATGTATAAAATTAGGGCTGCCACTATAATCCAATAAAATATCCTTTTTATTTATTTATTGCATCTTAAAATTGCAATTATCAATTATAATGGACTTTAATTCGAATAACGTATCGGTGTGTGATTATAAAATAATCATACTTAAATACAAATCATTTTATGAATGAAATATAAAGAATATTGAAAGACAGCCCTAAACAGTATTTCAATGTTGCCAGATTATGCCGCTAAGTAAAAATTGGAAAGTAAACTCATCTTAAACAAAAGAAGACCACGAATCAACTGATCAGTATATATTTCGAATGCCTTGAGATCATTAATAAATGCATATTTTTTAACATCCAAAAAGTAATTTGTATGATATCTTAACATTTCAAGTCATCAACTGTGAAAATAATTACAACAGCTTAACTAAAACATAAATTTCGCTACTAAACTTAGCAAAGATACGGAATAATTTTTTTTAAATTGTATTTTATACAATTGACATTCGATACAATTATTGTTATGCAAAGTATCTCACGATGCAATCTTATTCTCTCCTTTTTTATCGTAACAACTTAAAACAAAAATAAGTAGGTATATTAAATGTTTAGTGGTAATTAATAAAACGTTATGTAGCAATGCAAATGATATTATGTAATATATAGAAACTAATTGTACAATGTAGTGAAAATTTGTAGTTGAATTACTTTGGAATTTGATTCCATATATCCTTGTAAGCTGTATCAAGGTGAATCTTCAAAACATTCCTTCCCCTCGCAACGGTAAATAAAAATGGAAACAGAAATTGTGTGTAATTTTGTGATTGTTACGAGCCTATTGAAAGTGTTTGTTATAATTTAAAAGAAAACATGTGTAACACTGGGCCTTCTAACAAAAAAAAAAGTCTGGACGGCATGTTATAATTAATATATCTTGTTTCAATCTGATTGCAACGGGAAGCGGAAGAAATATGGTTACTTTTTTCACTACATAAAACTGTCTCCGAGAGTATTTCTACGATACTTAACGAGTAATGTTTAAAGAAAAGCAAAACCGTGCTCTCTAAATGTATTGTACAAAGAAACCTCATAAAATATGACGTATTAAACTAACACGAATAAAAGATAAAAAAAGGTTACAGTACACAAATAATTGAGCAAAACTTAACGAAACAATGAGCAAGGCAAGAACAGCCTGGGAAGATTAATTTTTATCAACCTAAAACACTTATTCCGATCAATGTGTTACGTTTATATTTGAAAGCAGAATAAGTACGCGCATTTTGATATTGCAACACTGCCTGTTTAATCTCTGATATGTACACTAACTCGCGGCGATTATGTCAGCGCATGTAATGCACCTCGAATAATTCGTACGCCTTGGGCCGTGTAAACTGACCCTCTCTCTCTACATGTCAAGTTTACACTCGCTGCTAACTTATAAAAAACCTGCTTTATAAGATTCAAGATAAGGTACCTAGCACGTTGCAGTACGATACTAAAATTTAAGACTAATTCACATTTATTTTTAATAATATTGTTTGTAATAAATGTATAAAATATCATCTGTAATCTCTGTATACTTAATCACCTTTGTTTATATTTAAAAATTAAATCCATTTGTATCGGTATAAAAATCTAATAAGTATAAATCTGAGGTTATTCGACGGCTATGGCACTGTATTGTATTTGTATTCAAACTTTCTTACAGGGGACACGCGCGCCGCTGCGGACTTTTTGTAAAACTATTTCATAAATTGTATAAAAATACTTATAACTATTATTGTTTAAGGCTGCTGTGTTGTGACTTATAAATAGGCAGGATACAATTTTATTTACTACTCGCATTTTATTCACTAGCTTCGTTTACATTAAAAGTATTTGTTTTATGGTCATAGATTAAACAAGACTTTGTGTAAGCGAGAGCAGTAATAAACTTGGCCCCTGATAGAAACAGAAATTTATTCTATTGTCTGTGGTATTCGTAGCGGCGCGCGCTCCCGCAGGAGGATCACATATAAGTGCTGTGGAGAATTCTAATCACGGAAGATAACATTCAATTTCCTTCGATAATGGTGTTTTTTTTGTTTGTAAACCTCCAAAAGTTTGATAGGAAACTTAATCGGAAAATAAACATGTTTACGGAGCTTGTCAGTTGTGATTCCAACGTGATCTTGCTGTACATACTCTATGGCGCCAATACAAACGTTGAGGTCGCTGTTTCCCGCCAAAAACAGATTACATTGTCAATCATAACTGATTCGCTATAATTTCTCATAACTGTCCAAAGAGTGATAATTTTCATTAAAAATAACAAATGGAACCTAATAAACATAATATTGCGTTATTCACTTTAAAAAGTGATAAATCATAAACATACTGGTATCCAACTGTGATGTGACTCCGCGTACTCCCACAACTTGCACACTATTACCTCTAATAGTTAATACGTAACAGTCCTTATGCGGTAGGAAAACGAAACCATCACAATAATATAATAAAATAAGCTTTATAAGTTGTCTATACATACAAACAGAGATGATAAAACGTTAAAAAGGTCCGCTGGAGCATCCCGATATTGTTTGTTGCAGTTTATAGTCCGAGCGACTCGCCGTAACTGATTCAACATACGAAACAAAGCTGATATATTTAATATATCTCCCTGTAAAAATTAAACCTGATATTTTGTAGTATGGCAACACCTATCTATCGAAAAATGCATGCGGTTGTAGACTTAACACCGTGGTACGTAAGGACTACAATTGAATGCAATTTTTAAAGATAGTACTCAGTGTTGTTATCCGTAAACATAGAAATTAACCCGATATCTAAATCTACCTGTATCTATTGTGGACGCGAATTGACCGAGGATGCCTCGTACAATATCGGAATACTCCAACAATGCGACAAATTCATATATATTTTTATTCTCCCTAAAGCTAATTTTATTTCGCGATGAATGATCGAATTGCTTGGTAATTCGAGATTTGATAATCTAAGCTAAAATTAAGCAAAAAGATTATTCTGACGCATCTCGGAAAAGCACGAGCGGTTAGCCGCCAGCCCCGCTCGCGTCACACGCGTACCCTTATTTTAGAATTCACTAATCTCACTCGTCATAATTATTTTACCAATCAGTCAAAAGAGCAAAGGCGACGGACTCAGTCAGCCTTACAAATAAATGCAAAATTTCGATTAATTTAGGAACGTTTTTTTTTTAATATGTTTGGCAATTTCGAGTCGACCTAATCATAATAAAAGAGAAACTTTATAAACTACGATGAAACAATTTCAATACATTCACACGACTCCAAAAGGATGCCCCAATCACATTTCGCCACGAAACACGAATTTTAACGCTAAATGAGCGACGCCTAACCTATCTAGCTATCACAGTCCTTTCTCAGTCTGACCCTTTCCAAGTAAATGCATTCCAAATTGTCGTATCGTCGGAAGAATGGTAACAACCTCATCTCGGTATACTCGGTACGAAGTGATAAACAAATGAAAAGTTACTACATTATTTGGCACCTACAGTGTTACAAATATATCTCAAAATAATCTCATATATTTCATTAAATGTAATTAAAATGTAACAGAACCTTTCATAAGTACTACAAAAAAATTGTCTTGATGGCAAAAGGTAACCTACGTTTTTGGTTTGCTTTTTTCTTCGACTGTTATCATCTTTCCTCACTTTCTTGATGTAATCGTCGGCCTAATTATGCATAAATTCATTTTATATTTTATCTTTACTTTTACGATATTTTGAGCATAATAAATTCAATCATCGCAACCCATGTTTGCCAGATTACATCTCTTAAAACACTTAAATAAAAATTAACTTAATACGTCTACAAAATATATGTATATATTTATTACAAATAGGCACAACGATGTACCGGAAACATTCATCGCGAAATACTGTTAAGTGGTAAAAGAGCAATTCTTACGTCTTTAGATTTCAACGAAGAGCTTTAAATTCTAATCTCTGGTTCGATCCGTCGCTGGATCCGCCGGCGACTCTCGCCCAGACACTAATTCTTACTTGGTAACTTAACATTACGGGGCGCAGTAACGAAGTCTTCACCAGTACACGCTGCGACGACGGTAACACTATTACATGACTCTCTCTACAGTCGCGACAGACTTGTTACAATCATTTATTTACAGACCGAAGCATTGTACAGCGATCCGATATTAATTTTTAGTTAATCTCGATAGTATCTATAAGCTCGCGTCGGCGAGTCGTATACTTTTATAAAGCCGTAATCGACGTTTTTGGGACGTTAGAGGCGCTAAAAGGTCCTACACTCTAGTTATAGAGGCGGTCGACGTAGAGGTCGTGGTGCGCGGGCGCGTGCGAGGGCGCGTGCGGGGCCGCGGGGTGCCAGCGCGGCGGGGGCGCGGGTCACTGCGCCGGCAAGCAGGCTCCCGGCGCGCCTGGCCCAAGCGTCGGCTTGAACTCTCCGCCCGTCGGGAACTGCTGGAAGGGCGGCGCGTAGCACTGCGGGAAGTACAGCTCCGGCTTCACCACAGCCGCCGCGGGGGGCAGCGGCCGCGGGGTCTTCGCGTCCGCACGCCTCGCCTTAGCGGCGTGCGGGTTCATGTGGTTGTCAATGTGCTTCTTGACTTCGGGCTCTGTTGCGAAACGCCGCCGGCAGTTGGGCATGGGACAGCAGAAGGGCCGGTCGCCCTGGTGCGTGCGCGTGTGCTGATCAAGGATCGCTTTCTGCCTAAAGTCTTTGCCGCACTGGGTACACTTGTACGGCTTCTCTCCCGTGTGGATACGTAAATGCTGGTTCAGTATCGTCCGTTGTCGGAAAAAGCGCGGGCAGTAGACGCAGCCGTACGGTTTCTCGTTGGTGTGGATGCGCAGATGTTGCGTTAGATGCGATTGCTGCCGGAAGCGCTTGCCGCATTCCGGGCAAGGATACGGCCTAGACTCTATGTGAATGCACCCGTGTTGCAACAACGTCGACTTCTGCTTGAATTCCTTTTGGCAGATAGGGCAGCGAACATACAATGGCATCGCACGACCTCCTAAAACGTCAGGCAACTTACCCCCCTTCAGGTATTGCAACGACAGACCCGAGCCGAATACGGCGTGATTGAGACCTTTTGTATCTTTGAAGTATGCCGGATATTGCGCCGTATCGCCCGGCGAGAAGCACGACCCGCGTTGCTCTCCGTTCTGGCCATCAGCATCGCCAAAAGTCGACTGAATCTCTTCCTTATTCTCATCCGGTGGATACGGAACGTCCTGCGGCCACAGAGTCGGTGTTGTTCCGTTCTTGAATATAAGGTGCGGAGAGACGTCTGCAAAAAATTTTATACATCGGTTAATGATATATATCCCGATAACAGTTTAGGCTAGACGACGAGTGGGTTAATCGAACTGGGGACGGTTACGGGAGCGTCCGGCGATCGGTTCCGCGTCTCGCGAGCGCTCCGCAGCGCGGGCGACATGGGACCGAGAATTTGATAGATAGACTGATAGGAAGGCCAATGGATGCGAGACCGAATCGAACGAGGTGAGGGCGGTAGGATCGCGCGCCCCGCTTGCAGCCCGGCGGCGAGCGGCAGGCTGCGAACGACGCGCGCGGGGAGCGGACCGGGGCATATATGTGTGAATATCGCTCGCCTTGGTGTGTGCGGACGTGCTGGTTCAGGATGGCCTTCTGGCGGAAATGTTTGCCGCACTCGCCGCACGTATAGGGCTTCTCACCGGAATGGATGCGCAGGTGCTGGTTGAGGATGGCGCGCTGCCGGAAGGAGCGCGGGCAGTACACGCACGCGTACGGCTTCTCGTTCGCGTGGATGCGGAGATGCTGCGTGAGGTGCGACTGCTGACGGAACCGCTTGCCGCACTCTGGACACCCGTACGGCCGAGAGTCCGTGTGGATGCGCTCGTGCTGCAGAAGCGTCGACTTCTGCTTGAAGTCCTTGCCGCACGTCAGGCATTTAAACAGGCGAAGTTCTGAGTTGGGATTATGTTTCCTCGGTTTCGGTTGCTCCGGCTGGACGATATCCGGCAGGTGGCGCAGCTCTGGCGCACCGTACTGATCGAGAGGGCTTTCCAAAGACAATACGCCACCATTTTGTTTGAGATAGTGTAGCGGAAAACCACCGGTGCCCAGCATGTGGCTCGTCGGTCTAGCTTCCTTGAAATACGGAGTGTATTGCTGCTGTAGGTCGGGTTGCACGAAGCACGGCCCGCGGTCTAGATGGTCCTGGTTCTGGGCCTGTGCTTGGTTCTGGAGTTGCTGGTCGACCTGCATGTGATCCGGCGAGGTCTGTTGTTGCTGCGCCTGTTGCTGGGCCTGCTGCTGCGCCTGCTGCTGTGCAAGCTGCTGCGCAGCGTCCTCGGCAGCGGCCGTGGGATCGGGGGGCGGTGGCGCCGGCGGGTAGGGCGATGGCGCGGGCGAAGCGAGCTGCGGTTCGGGCTGAGGCGAAGGCCCTCCGGGGCTCTGGTGCTGCATTGTCTGGTAGCCACCGTCGAGAACGCCTCCGCCCCACTGCGTGCCCGGTGGTGCACGTTCCACGCCATCTTTGTACAGCACGTATGGCGCTGTCGTATCTGGAAAGATGAGAAAAATACTTTTAAATTGGAATACAAGCCAAACATTAGGCATGATTGATAGACACGTAAGTCAGGTTACGTTATGTATTACACAAACTATGTCTGCGAACTGTACATTAAACGAAATTAAGTTTGGATACGCATCGACTGCTTAGTGGCATACGGCCTGTGGTTTGCGGGACGCGTTCCTCGGCGGTGGAACATGCAAGATAGAATCACGTAAACAATCACAAGGTCTCGCGATTAAACTCTCTGTAGAAGGAACTCGCAAAATGAGCGCAGTTTCTAATGATTCACTTTCCCGACGGTGTAGATAAATGATACCGGATAAAAACGCGGGAACATCAATTTTCTTCTCCCGCCCAAAGCGAAAATGCAAATGGCGGATGCAATATTGTCATTAAAGTTGTTAAGGCGAAATTGACAAAAACAAAATGAAGATGTAAAATCATTTTCAGACACCATTAAACACTAGAATTTTAGGCCAAATCGACGAGTGGTGAATAACATTTAAAAACTTTTTTATTTGATGCAATGCCTTATAACATGATGTTTTTAACGTTGCCATTTATTTACTATATGTGCATTTATTCCTCTTCAGTATTAACAAGAAAAATTACTTTTTCTGTTTGTTAGTATCCTCGTATTTTTTTTACGAGCCGAAACTACCGTTATATTTTTTCGGTTTGAAAAGCATGGTAACACTGAAAATGTTGTTAAACGTTTTATAATTTTGGCAGGAAAAGGCCGGTCACAGATAAAAAACGCATGTCGCTCAAAGACAGATGAGTAATGGAGGTGCGCCCTTGTTAACTCAACTCTTGTCAATGCTTCTGACAGCAATCGTGAACGGATAACGAGGCTGGCTATAAGGTGCGTTCATTTTTCGTTACAGACGACTTACGAAGTATAAGTTAATTAATAATAAAAACTAAAAAAGCATTATCGTTATTTAACCTTTGGCGTCAAAGAAAAACAATCTCAAATCAGTTGGTGTTAAATACAATTTGCGTATATTTAATTTAGAATTTTAGATCTCTTTACTGTATTGGTGGACCACTTTATCATGTAAACAAAACCTATTAAACGATATCCTTAGTTTTAAATTTAAATTTGGAACCGTTTTAACTTTTTTATTTAAAATACCATTGTTCATTGATACGGCTTTGTGGGTTCGTTAAAAAAAACTAGCTCCATTTATCTTGGTGGGGCGGGCATCATCGTTAATAACTTCCCAGAGATGTACTAAACCTCGATAAAATCGTGCTACTACACATTTATCTCGGCCACAATCGACTTGTCGATATCTTGATTCTTCATCGCGACTACACTATCTTTGGGTAGCCATATTTATTTAATAAAAATCCCCTTATTAAATTCTGTTATTTAGTAAAAATCTTATCTTACGATTGGAAATTCGTTGTTTTTTAAATTTTATAAGCCGAAGTCTTTAAGTCCTAAAAATAATAAATAATTAACCGTAACTGATTGTTGTTACAAAATAGCTTTTGTATAAGTATAAATCATCTTAATTTATTAGTCATTTTTAATAAAGCCAGACATTTATTTCTAGATTTAAACATGTTTTTTTTACATGTGGGCGGTGTTGGTGAGGTTCAAGTTTGGTCTGGTCTAAGCATTCTGGCTGAATACCTAAATACCGGTATTTTAATGTCAATTTATCTTTAATATGCAGTTATGATTGACGTGGGTTGTGTTGATATGTAAAAAAATGCCGTTCTGTTCATTTATATAATGAATTGTAAAATTAATTACTTGGATGTTTTAATTTGTGTTGGATAAGAAAAATTAATTCTATATTTTAATTGCAAATACAAGGAGTTGGCGCGAAAGTACATTGCGCGGGAAACATGAGTAAATGCGACTTTACATGAGACAAAGATTTATGTTCGAATAACATCTGTTTATAATCGTGCCTCCGGATAAATAATGCGGGAGGAAACACGTCCAAATGATTTCTTCTTGACGTCGAGGTTTTAATGACGTATACAGCGGGCTTAAATCTCGTATCGTCGGCCGGATGACTTCACATGTGCGGTGTCATTTCGAATTAACTTTTTTTTTGTCTTAACCCTTTTTAAATTATAGCGTTCGGATGACGTACGAAGCTATGGGAATGCGTTATCCCTTTTTCAAGTTCTTGGTCTAATACGTTACAGTTTCTTTTACCTCGCGTTTTGTTAGGACTACCAACGTTAACGCATGACGTTTCACATGGAGTAAGTTATGTTAAATAACAAGGAAATGCACATGCGCTTGATGTGAAAGTATTAAATTTTGTGACGGATTAATGAGTTTTATTTCTGGATAACAGATGGCGGTAAATTTGGTGAGAGAGCAATAAGTTCAACGTTCGAATGTAAAAGAAAAAAGTGTTGCATAAATCCTTACTAATATTATAAATGCGAAAGTAACTCTGTCTGTCTGTCTGTCTGTCTGTCTGTCTCGCTTTCACGCCAAAACTACTGAACCGATTTAAATGAAATTTGGTACACAGATAGTCTAGAGCCTGAGGATGGACATAGGCTATATTTTAACGCGAAAAAGGGGTTGTAAGGGGTTGAAAGTGGGGGTGAAAGTTTGTATGGAAGTGTCGCCTACTATTGTTTACTGAACCGATTTAAATGAAATTTGGTACACAGATATTCTAGAGCCTCGGAAAGAACATAGGCTACTTTTTAACGCGAAAACAGGGTTGTAAGGGGTTGAAAGTGGGGGTGGTAATTTGTATGGAAGTATTGTCATTTTAACAGTTAGAAGCTTGAAATTTCTTCCTAAGGCTGCTAATTTGATAGAAATAAATATGAAATTAAATTTTTGTAAAAATGTTACCCTCAAGGGTGCTAAATAACTATAGGGGATGAAATTTTGTTTGGCAATATATTCGGTTTTGGTGAATGTTTTGTTTAATATGCTTTGCTGTAACCCTTACCAATATTTAGTCTAGAGGCTGAGGAAAGACGTAGGCTACATTTTAACGCGAAAAAGGGGTTTGAAGGGGTTGAAAGTGGGGGTGAAAGTTTGTATGGAATTATCGTCATTTTTACAGGTAGAAGATTGAAACTTATTTTCAAGGCTGCTAATTTGATAAAGATAAATATAAAATTAAATTTTTGTAAAAATTTTACCCCAAAGGGTGCTAAATAACAATAGGGGATGAAATTTCGTTTGGCAATATGTGAGGTTTTGTTGAATGTTTTCTTTAATATGTTTTGCTATTACCCTTACCAATATTTAGTCTAGAGCCTGAGGAAGAACATAGGGCACATTTTAACGCGAAAAAGGGTTTGCAAGGGGTTGAACGTGGGGGTGTAAGTTTGTATGGAATTATCGTCATTTTTACAGTTGGAAGCTTGAAACTTATTTTTGAGGTTGCTAATTCTATGTATATATAAATATGAAATTAAATTTTTGTAAAATATTTACGCCCAAGGGTGCTAAATAACAATAGGGGATGAAATTTTGATTGGCAATATGCTCGGTTTTGGTGAATGTTTTGTTTAATATGTTTTGCTGTTATCCTTGCCAATATTTAGTCTAGAGCCTGAGGAAAGACGTAGGCTACATTTTAACGCGAAAAGGGGGTTGTAAGGGGTTGAAAGAGGGGGTGGAATATTGTATGGAAGTATCGACTTTTTTTACAGTTAGAAGCTTGAAACTTATTTTTGAGTCTGCTAATTTGATATAAAGAAATTAATATTCAATATTTGAAAAAAGTTTACTCTTAAGGGTGCTAAATAACAATTAGGGATGAAATTTTGTTTGGGAATATTTTAGATTTGTTTGGGAATATTTTAGATTTTGTTGAATGTTTTGTTCAATATGTTTTGCTGTTACCGTTATAAATATTTAGTTTAGAGCCCGAGAAAGGATAAAGACTACTTTACAATGCGAAAAAGGGTTTGTAAGGGGTTGAAAGTTAGGGTGGAAATTTGTATGAAAGTATCGTCATTTTTACAGTTAGAAGCTTGAAACTTATTTTTGAGGTTACTAATTCTATATAAATAAATAGGAAATTAAATTTTTGTAAAAATTTTGCCCCCAAGAGTGTTAAATAACAATAGGGGATGAAATTTTGTTAGGCAATATGTAAGGTTTTGGTGAATGTTTTGTTTAATATGTTTTGAACAAAGCCTACTTTTTAACGCGAAAAAAGGGTTATAAGAGGCTGAAAGTGAGGGTGGAAATTTGTATGGAAGTATCGTCATTTTTACAGTTAGAAGCTTTAAACTTATTTTTTAGGCTGCTGATTTGATATAAATAAATATGACATTTTAAATTTGTAAAACTTTTACCTTCAAGGTTGCAATGTAACAAAACGGAATAGGGGATGAATGTTTGTATGGGAAGAGGTTTTGTGAGTATTTTGTAAGTGTCATATTTTTTGGCATTTTTTTATAAGTTTAAGGAAAAACCACAACAACAACATAATTCACGACCCGTAACCCAGAGGGGTAGGCAGAGACCCAGGACCTACATTTGGCGCGGTCCGGGCACACCTCTTTCTATGTTCTTCTACATACATCAAAGCATAGCACGTTGGTTAAATAAAATAATTAGCCCAAAAAAAAATGCTACCCAAAATAGTATTTCACGCAGACGAAGTCGCGGGCACAGCTAGTAATTATTATAAAACATGAAGTAACTAAAATAAGAAAAAATCAATTTATTAGTCGAATAATGTTCTGTTACCCCAATTACTTCTGTTAACCATGATTTTCAAAAATACATAAGATAGTTATCTATATTATAAAGAGGAAATTTTTTATTGTTTGTTTGCATTGAATAGACTCCGAAACTACTCAATCGATTTGAAAAATTCTTTTACTGTTGTGAAGCTACACTATCCCCGGGTGATATAGGCTATATTTATTAGTAGATTTATTTTTTAAATTCCGCGAGGACGAAGTTTTGGGCTAATTCTTAAATAAATCTGATCTTCCTGTAGCTTCACAACTTTTACAATTATCAAAATATAGATTAATGAAGTTCGCGATTTTAAGAAAAACATTTGTATTAATTTACTTTGAAATCTAGGGTTTAGAAAGGACACTTAATTCATCATCATCATCATCAGCTCACTATACGTTTCCACCGAGGGGCTCGGAGCCTACCCATTGTTAGGGGTGACTAGGTCAACAGTGGTTAACTTCACAAATATCATCGAATTTCTCATCGAGTTATGTGCAGGTTGCACCACTATGTTTTCCTTCACCGTAAGACGTCGGAAATGTACATAATTAAATCGAAAACCACATTGGCACATGGCGGAATTCGAACCCAGAACCTGCAGATTGCAAGTCAAGTGCTTAACCCCTGAGCCACCGACGCTCTTACTTAATTAATTGCTTAGAATTGGGTTTTAAGGAACTTGTATAATTCATGAAACATCTAGGTATATATGAATATGATACTCTTGCATTATCTGTGGTAAATGGTATGTGTTTTTATGAATTTTTATTCATGATAATTATTAACTAGAAATAGAAAGGAAGAAGGAGGCTTGACTTCATTTAAAGCACGCTACGAGTTTACTAAATGTAAGGCAGTGAGACGAGGCGAGGGTTAATCGAGTAGTGGCTGGTTCGGCGTGCGCAGACGCAGCGCAAACTGGTCCTTCGAGTACGCCCCTTCCTGCAGGTACAGTCATGTTTCACTTGCCTATTTTACAATTTAAACATTTCCATATTGTTTTATCCGATTCGAAGCTCTTTCTAATAAATTTCAAAATAATTAAGTACCATACTCGTACATTAGAGAGTGGCTTTAATTTTTTTTTTTCTATTGTGAAGCTATTAATTTTAATTGTGTGTAAGAATTTGTCCCATTCGGTGTCGAGACCCTTGGTCCGTGGGGTCCTAGCGCTAGAAGGCTTTTTAAGGAAACAGCAAAAAGGTTAGTCGACATCACAGGAGACCGAAGAGCTGGCAGCTACTTCGGACAAAGAATTAGTCTAGCCATTCAAAGGGGGAACGCTACCAGTATCTTCGGAACTTTGCCTAAAGGGACACCTTTTAATGACATATTTTAGATTTTATGTATTATACTAGCTGTGCCCGCGACTTCGTCTGCGTGAAATACTATTTTGGGTAGCATTTTTTTTTGGGCTAATTATTTTATTTAACCAACGTGCTATGCTTTGATGTATGTAGAAGAACATAGAAAGAGGTGTGCCCGGACCGCGCCAAATGTAGGTCCTGGGTCTCTGCCTACCCCTCTGGGTTACGGGTCGTGAATTATGTTGTTGTTGTGGTTTTTCCTTAAACTTATAAAAAAATGCCAAAAAATATGACACTTACAAAATACTCACAAAACCTCTTCCCATACAAACATTCATCCCCTATTCCGTTTTGTTACATTGCAACCTTGAAGGTAAAAGTTTTACAAATTTAAAATGTCATATTTATTTATATCAAATCAGCAGCCTAAAAAATAAGTTTAAAGCTTCTAACTGTAAAAATGACGATACTTCCATACAAATTTCCACCCTCACTTTCAGCCTCTTATAACCCTTTTTTCGCGTTAAAAAGTAGGCTTTGTTCAAAACATATTAAACAAAACATTCACCAAAACCTTACATATTGCCTAACAAAATTTCATCCCCTATTGTTATTTAACACTCTTGGGGGCAAAATTTTTACAAAAATTTAATTTCCTATTTATTTATATAGAATTAGTAACCTCAAAAATAAGTTTCAAGCTTCTAACTGTAAAAATGACGATACTTTCATACAAATTTCCACCCTAACTTTCAACCCCTTACAAACCCTTTTTCGCATTGTAAAGTAGTCTTTATCCTTTCTCGGGCTCTAAACTAAATATTTATAACGGTAACAGCAAAACATATTGAACAAAACATTCAACAAAATCTAAAATATTCCCAAACAAATCTAAAATATTCCCAAACAAAATTTCATCCCTAATTGTTATTTAGCACCCTTAAGAGTAAACTTTTTTCAAATATTGAATATTAATTTCTTTATATCAAATTAGCAGACTCAAAAATAAGTTTCAAGCTTCTAACTGTAAAAAAAGTCGATACTTCCATACAATATTCCACCCCCTCTTTCAACCCCTTACAACCCCCTTTTCGCGTTAAAATGTAGCCTACGTCTTTCCTCAGGCTCTAGACTAAATATTGGCAAGGATAACAGCAAAACATATTAAACAAAACATTCACCAAAACCGAGCATATTGCCAATCAAAATTTCATCCCCTATTGTTATTTAGCACCCTTGGGCGTAAATATTTTACAAAAATTTAATTTCATATTTATATATACATAGAATTAGCAACCTCAAAAATAAGTTTCAAGCTTCCAACTGTAAAAATGACGATAATTCCATACAAACTTACACCCCCACGTTCAACCCCTTGCAAACCCTTTTTCGCGTTAAAATGTGCCCTATGTTCTTCCTCAGGCTCTAGACTAAATATTGGTAAGGGTAATAGCAAAACATATTAAAGAAAACATTCAACAAAACCTCACATATTGCCAAACGAAATTTCATCCCCTATTGTTATTTAGCACCCTTTGGGGTAAAATTTTTACAAAAATTTAATTTTATATTTATCTTTATCAAATTAGCAGCCTTGAAAATAAGTTTCAATCTTCTACCTGTAAAAATGACGATAATTCCATACAAACTTTCACCCCCACTTTCAACCCCTTCAAACCCCTTTTTCGCGTTAAAATGTAGCCTACGTCTTTCCTCAGCCTCTAGACTAAATATTGGTAAGGGTTACAGCAAAGCATATTAAACAAAACATTCACCAAAACCGAATATATTGCCAAACAAAATTTCATCCCCTATAGTTATTTAGCACCCTTGAGGGTAACATTTTTACAAAAATTTAATTTCATATTTATTTCTATCAAATTAGCAGCCTTAGGAAGAAATTTCAAGCTTCTAACTGTTAAAATGACAATACTTCCATACAAATTACCACCCCCACTTTCAACCCCTTACAACCCTGTTTTCGCGTTAAAAAGTAGCCTATGTTCTTTCCGAGGCTCTAGAATATCTGTGTACCAAATTTCATTTAAATCGGTTCAGTAAACAATAGTAGGCGACACTTCCATACAAACTTTCACCCCCACTTTCAACCCCTTACAACCCCTTTTTCGCGTTAAAATATAGCCTATGTCCATCCTCAGGCTCTAGACTATCTGTGTACCAAATTTCATTTAAATCGGTTCAGTAGTTTTGGCGTGAAAGCGAGACAGACAGACAGACAGACAGACAGACAGAGTTACTTTCGCATTTATAATATTAGTAAGGATTTAATCTAATATTTTAATTTTCTATATAATTCTAGAAGCTTGTAGAAGTCTACAAAATATTTAAAATGTTTTCATAGCATTAAAGATATTTGAACTGTAATGATAAATTAAACAATGTCTTATGTTGCGTACTGTACATTTTCACAGATGACCGAAGCCGTCATCGGGCTCACCGGATTACATCCCAACAAAGCCAAGGTTAAGCATAAAAAATGCACGATCGTATTTATAATGGATTTTAGGGTGTACGCAGTAGGATTCAAAATTTATTGATAAGGTTCACGAGTCTTTTGTAATCTAGATCGAGGATCGAATGAGTATATAACATAATCGACACTAGCGCCAGTTGGTCGGTGGATTTTTTCGGCAATTATTTTTGATTACTGCGCACGTACGATTTGACGAGGGACTCTTGATTAAATGATGATAACTCTTCATACACTTCATACACACATGTTGAGAAATTAAAAAATATTGTTACTTACAAAAAATAAGTTAAGAAACCGTGCCTAGGCGTGAGAACGAGAGGACGACCCAAAGCCCGATGGTCAGACGACATAATAAAAGTAGCAGGAAAATCCTGGTGGAAAACGGCAACAGATAGGGAAAAATGGAGAAAAATGGAGGAGGCCTATACCCAACAGGGGTCATGACTGTTTCTTTAATTTAACTTGTTAATTTTAATTTAAACAAATAATGTATGAAACTATCATGAAATAAAGGCTTATTATTATATTATTATTATTATTATTATTATTATAATGTCAACTTCAAATCATTCAAACACAGATACGTTTAAGGGACAATCTTTTTCCAGGTGTTTTGAGATGAAAGACTTACTGCACTCAAAGCCTTTAAGAGCTTACTTAAACAGCCCTTAAGTGTATTATAGATCTTGACAAAGAAACTCCCATAGTGCGGTAGTTAACCTTAAATACCAAGAAGTCAGAAATCTTTACTTTAGCTTTTAAAGTAATGCGATTTGTTATTGCTAACTGACAACTGGTTATTTTAGAGTGTGGTGATTCATGAAACTCGTTAAGTCCGTTGTCCGATCGACAATGAGAACAGGATGGGTGGCTGCTTGTCGGGAGACGTGTTGACTCATAGTCACCGTCTTTGTAACAGTAAACAATTTGGCTTTAGTTCTTCGCTTCATTAGCTACGAGTTCCTCTGTTTGTTAACTATGAAATTGTATAAAATAAATGATGGGTGTAGAGGTTATTTAGATATTGTGTGCTTTAGGATTTTTGTATTTAATTAATGAAATTACGAATGTTTATATCCAAGAGGGGAATAAAACATGTGGTTAAAAAGATCGCTCATATATTGTTAAACACAAAGAAAGACAAAAGCACATCACATAAATCTCACTTAATTTGTAAATATATAATGTAAACTAATTACTAGTATTAAATAAATAAAATAGAAAATTCGACATAAATTGAATCTTTGAATCACTTTTTATAAAATTGAACGAGACTAAAAGGCGGTTCGTTGGAAATTTTCAGCCAGCAATATTCAAGTTAAAAATAAAACAATGAATTTAAATTATATTTTTATTGCACCATATTTTCCAGACAGTGTCAAAACAATTTTTTTACACGGAAACGTAACATCTTACATGTGTCAAAACAGATAAAAAAAGGTTTTATATTCAATTACGGCAACGGTCAGCATTGAATACATTGACATGGTAATGCAAATATGTTTACTTGAGTACTACGTACGCGAGACGCGATGAATGAAGACGTTTCGCAAAAAGCCGAGCGCCTGCAGACGCATAAAAAGTGGACGACACATAAACGACAATCGTAAAGTTATTCCAATGTCGAGATTTAAAGGATGCGTACACATTGGTGTTGTAGAAATGTAAATATGTTGTAGTTATACGCGTTTGTGTAAAAATACTTCAATTAGGATGAATTTAAAACTTGTTCCAGAAATTAAGAATCCGTGACCTACCTTAACAAAACGTTCTACGTTATAATTAGTTTTATAACTAAATTAAGATTAAAATATATTTTCGCGTGACATGTCATTTAAGATTATAAAATAATTGTCATTACGGTCATGATTGAGAGTTTTTTTTAACAAGTGGCAACCCTATTTTAATCTCCACAACATCGTTACCGATTGTACGCACCACGCACGCTTCACCATGCACGCTGCACGACACTCGTCGCGACAATTTATTTTGGTACGGGGCAATGCACTGCACAGCCCTGAGAACATCGCGCCTTCGACCAATAAACGAAAAAAAAACAAAACCAACCCTGCAGAAATCGAGTACCCAAGTCGGAGAAGGGCCACTTCTCTTCTGCACATCTTGAATAGATTCGACCTTTCACGAGCTAAATTTTAAGAGAACTGCTTGAACTAGATAGCGGAAATTGTAATTAGTATTACTAGTATAAGAATCCACTCATAACTTGAGGTTAGGTTTTTAAAAAGCTTAAATATAATATCTAGGTCGACAAGCCATAGATCAATTGACCTTAAAAATATTGCACCGGACAGAATTAATTAAAATAAAACAATAGCTTTATAATGTTTACGTTTTAAGGAATGGCGTTGTAAATCTTTTTAACGGTTTCAACTGTAATTAATGGCATGTTTGTACGCTCGCGACAACCGAAGAATGGTACCCAATGCAATAAAACATTAAAACAGTCCATGTAACATGGTTGCACTTTGTTATTCCTGAAATAAATACTGCGGACCGCGAGCGACCAAGTCACGAGCGACACGAAAAGGCTATTTCGACACTTAATTAAAAACAATTCGTTGTTTAAGAATTTTTAATTTTTAAACTATACTTACTTTATTTGAAACAATAAAAATGCACTTGCATGTATGTGGCTGTATGGGTGATGCCTTTGCCTTCTAGGTGATCTGTCAAACGGGATATTCCGCGCTAAAAGGTTATGATCAACAAATCATCAAAATGGCGGTTGGCAGTAATTAAAGCGAAAGGTTTGCAATAACAGGCCATAAAGCAAACGACGCGCATTGGTGACGCGCCGCCCGCGCTATTTCCGTCCTCGACGCCCCTCGACAAATGCTAATGTCCTCTAGGACACTCCAGCGCGGGACACTCGCGTTTATGTTGCCATTGCTGTTTTAATAGTAATTATTTTTTTGACGACGCACACCAAACATTAAATTAAGACGTGAAAGATAACAAACTAATATAGAGCTTTCATAATGATGGAAAATTTACGTATGTGAGCGTAATATTGACGCCATTCTAAGATTGTAGACGACTGATAATAAAAATTAAATGCACCTAACTTTAAGGTAAATAATAATTCTCCAGTAGCAAGCACATAAACATTTGGAATTTCAAGTCTTAATTTTTTGTCCTTATTTAAATAAGTAACAAATTACACCTTGGAAAATTTTAAATTCGGATTATCAACACGAACAATGAATGAAACAAAAAATCGTGAATTTATCATTTAGCAATACTAAGCTTGAGGAAACTTTAAACAGACGAAAGGTCTATTACTTTATTAAAATTTTGATCATACTATAAGCAATACGATACGATACGATCATACTATTTATAATTATAATACAGTGTTTGAAGCATGCGTTGTTAACGGGAGTGCAGCGATGAGTGGTCACCATGATATCCGTCTCGCAGGCGTCTATAATAAGCCTGGAGTTTGAGATGTGGACGCATCGGACGCATTAAACGCATAAGACGCACTTGACAAATACATTTTTATTGTGCTAAAAGTTACAAGTTTTGTTATGTATCGTAGTTTATGTTTGAGTAAATCGTCGTTTATAATTGCGAAGTATTTTTCGATCGATTGGTGTACAGTGTACGACGCAGTCTTAATTGTGTTTTAAGATTTTTTTTTTAATTTTAGTAACTATTTACATGGTTTATTGATGGGACTAGCTAGGTTTTATGGTTGTGGAGATTGAATATTTCTAAAAGTTATATCTTTTAAAAAATTAAATAGTATGATTGTAGACGTAACGTTAAGACAACAAAAGTGGAAGAATTGAAGAAAATGACCCGCAAAATGGCGAAGGACTTGTATTGCAAGATTTCACATCAACAATCTAAGAATGTATTTCGGATAGGCGACAAATATATTAATACATTTTGTCATCCCTTTTCTACTCTTCGACAAAACAGAGACAACAATATGTATTAAAAAATAAGAGTGTCACGACAACCAAAACCTACTGTAGCGATCGAATTTTGAGTGGTTGACAATAACATTGAATCGCGGCAATGTCGCGACCGCGGGGTGCGCGACGTGAGGCGAGGTGCGCAGGGGGCGCGGTAGGTCACCTACCTGCGACTAGTTCTGACTCACAGCGCACGCGGTCAATTCTCAGAAGGATAATTTTGCTATAAAATCTTATTATAATTTTGTCTGAATAAAATGCAAGTATTAATTATATTAATCTTACACTTCATATATTACGACTACTTTTGAAGCATCTGGAATCAATTAAATCAGCAAATCATCTCATTAGCCAAGCCTAGAAAAGCTGCAATAATACGGTTCGGTACTTTGATTTAAGTAATCTCGACTAGGTTACCTCCCAGTTTAGAAAGGGTGAAATTGGAATAATTAGACCAAAAAAAATTACCCTTTCACAATATAGCCAGCCAATTTGATCAACATAACAGCAATCTAGTACTCGTAAAAAATGTGGCAAAGGAATTTCATCTCCAGCGATCTTATTAGAAGGCCTACATTTCGCAATGCCATTCATAAAATCATTCGTTTAACAGACACATCAATTACAACCGGTTTACATTGGTTAGTAACGATTGAGATATTTTTATTGCTTAGAAATATCTAGGTTTTAAGAGATCGGATCCTAACTTGTACAAAAGAAGCACTCGTATTCAAATAGTCTGCAGTTAATACAATCGTAATCATGTATTGTAAATAGTTCCGTCATTATCGACCCGGATAAATCAATATTATTTGACGATATGCTTATGTTGTGTTCTTTTTACTGTTGTACTTCTACTATTTAAAAACTGAATGAATCCTAGTTTTTTTTTAACGTCATTGGTGCGTTATTTAGAAACACAACTGTTTTCTTATTAAATAACCTTTTTATTTTTGTATTTCAATATAGCATAAAATATGATTTATAATTCGGTGTAAACTAAATTCGTTTTTTAAATGTTGGTACATTAATTAGTGGTGATTATGTGCGAGAGGATAAGCGGGATGTAAATATCGTGGGGCGGAGAGGGACGGGTTTATTTCCAGCTAATGATGAACTGGCGCGGCGGACGCAGGATCTAGAAATATATCACCACATCGGTGGATGTGTTTGATTATTTATAATCTGTGTACGAAGATACTGCTACACTTTATAATCTGTAATAACACTATTGCACAAAAAGACCCCTATTACGCCTGTTACCTTTTCTTATTGAATTTAAACTATTCACTAGTATCTGTGGCTTGTCATTTAATGGCGGGAAATTTGACAGCAAATATTTTTGTCATTAATATTAAGTGGTAATGAAATAGTAAAACGTCTGAGGGTTTATAACCCTAGTTTTTTTATTTTTTTATAAATATCAGTAAGTGATAGCACTTCATTATATTCGCTGTCAGTGTTCCGCATAATAAAGCATCATCGAGACAGAAATAAAAAGACAGCGTTGCATCGTAGACGACCCTCGAGCGGAGACAAGGGTCACTATTTTTACCAGATTATGCACGTAGCATCGCTGACGGGGCTCCAAGCACGGTCACAATGCCTCTACAGTGTCCGCGCGTGTTGTTTTAACAACGTCACGTGTTAAGAGATAATATTTATGTTACTATGTGGATGGGAATAGGAAGGGGAAATTTTCTCTTTCTCTGCCTCTCGTCTTCCGTCGATTAAAGGTAGACAACGAATCTACAACTGTGGATGTAGACTGGCATTTCGTGATACTACTTACTTTGGTAAGATAAAGCGACTGTCAAAGACGATTTAACTTTAAAAAAATTAATTTTTGTATTCCTTTACCATGTTTTGATTATTTACCTAATCATTATCACTCAATAAATCAAGTTTTCAGTTCTATTTATCTAACAAACTTATCTGCATTGCAGTGCCAACACGCTATTTCGCTAAACATCCGTGAATATCTTGCATTAGACAAAGTTGCGGTCCGAAGTTTTTGTAGAAAAAGGTTTACTCCTTTTCCTTCATAATACAGTTTAAAGACTTTGTTTAGTGAAATAGGAAAGAATTTTGTTCACTATTCAAATGTTAGTCAAGTACTTGCGTTTCATTTCATTAACAGAGATTCAGTAAGAAGCTACATTATACCACAGCGAATGCCTATTCATAACATTCTTAAGATGCTTTTAAATTGTTAAGAAATTTTATTATTATCAATTTACTAACCGTGTGTTTTTCAAACCAAAAACTCTGTATCCCACTCATTATTTTTAACAAAATATAGATAACGCTATGTTTTAAACGGAAATTTTGGCATCAGAAACCCACGGTAAGAAAAAAATTACCAGAAAAAATTGACCAACAGAAAACAGAAAAATATTTAGTATATAACAGAAATGTTAACAGTAATAAGTATGGATGAATTATGTGAAAAAGGATATGTATATAATTGGGCAGATATAGTTGTATGGAAGAGAAGTAAATGTACGGAAGCTCGACAGGGAAAAATTGCAGAAAAATGATATGTAAACAGGATTGGACTCTTTGAACTGATACATAAATTTGTTTTCATATAAATAAATTTGGTATGCTTATATTTATTACCTAAATGCAAAATATCTAATTTAAACATCATTACACGCAAGGTTAAGTAATAAATTATAAAAGTAAAAGTAATAAATAAAAAGGGATCAATGCACTTTGATCCTTACAGTTTGCAAGACACGCAAAGCTCGGATACGATATCGATTATGTGATTTCAATTAAAAATATACGCTTTAACGTGGGCGGCCATATTGTAAATTTTGACAGATCTGATTCATATCGATTGCAATATTTGATGTAGATTATAAAACTAACTGTCACATTACTGTTTGCTTGTTTCAGATAATAAAATTAAATGACAAATGACTTTTTAATTTTCTTCAGGAAATTGAAAGAAAGAAGAAAAAAAAGAAGAAGAAAAAGTAATCACTGGCCTAACATTTATTTTAGAATTTTAACGAAGGATTGAAAAAGTTTATACTTTGTTTTTGTTTTTTAATGTATTATTATGATAAAAGTAATATAATTACAAGGGTGACTATAACTTTTTCTATAATATTTTATTTATTAAACATAAGCTATCTCAAAATAACTACCGTATACTACCTTTTAATATGATGTTGTCAAAAAACTATTTTTAGTTGGTTTTCTTTTAAACAAAACATTCAATTGTTACCATTATTTTCTTTGTCTCGAATATAAAATTCAGTGTTACCAAAAGGAATCCATCATAAGAAAAGCTAAGCTTGACGTTTCAGTATTTTTAACGATGTGAAATGCACCTTAGTCTTATAAAAATAAAAGTTGCACCAACTTCACAAGGTCGGTTGCTGGACCAACATTGAAGGATTGCAGGTGCAAGTTATAATAAACTTTAAAAGTATAGACATAAAGGTTTCGATGAGTGTACAGGTGTTTGTAAGACGTTAAACGGGCGTCGTCTGGAAAGGTGAATGAACCCTGAAAGCCCGCGTTTCAGAAGTTTGGGACACGCCATCACTTCCTGTAGTCGAGTGTTGGCGCTTTGTGTACTTTGCTACTAAAGTTTTGGGTGTTTTGTATGCTTAAATATTAAGACTTGAAGCAAATGATCGCGATGATGATAAAGTTTTATATAGTTTTAAATGTTCGACTGAAGGCAAGAAATCTAGTAATAAATATAATCTATGTCACCCGGGGATAGTAGAGCTTCCCAACAGTAAAAGAATTTTTCAAATCGGTTTAGTAGTTTCGGAGCTCATTCCATTCAAACAAATAATCAAATCGTTCCACTTCATAATATTAATACAGATAGTTTATAATAATGAAACATAGATAATTTTAAACTTTACATAATATTTTTGGATAGAAATAGTATACGCGAATTTTCTGCATTTAATTATTTGTGTACATTACTCAAAATTTAGATAACAAAAAATCCTTATTTCCACTCTAATTAATTTGTAAAGTACAATAAAAAAACAACAAGGACTAAATCATAGAGAATGAAAGTTCGAACTGTCACTTTTGCCGCCAAAACGGAGTCAACTGACGCACACATAAGCGGGCCCCACTAGTTCAACTGAATAACTTTCTCCGTCGGGATGCAAAGCGTTCCCGACAACTTTGCAGTGTTGCCGGCATTGGGTCAAATTAACTATTTATGACACCACGTGGCTGCTAGACAAGTTACTTTATATTACGCAAATGAACAAATCACTAGAGACTAGATCAGGGGTTGCGAACCTTTACGTATCTACGTGCTACTTTTCTAGAGAAATGTTTGATGTGTGTGATGATAACATTCAATATAACAAGTATTACGACAGTGAAATTACGGTAATTCTATTTTGAATATTGTTGAATCACAAGGCCTAATACATAGTGAGGTTTTATCAAAACATTATTACTTAATATAAAACTATAAAAGTACAGATTATCTAAACCTTTGTTTATTATTTAATCCGCCTTATCTGGTCGTTAATATACGACTTAATCTGTCAAATTTTACAGTTTTGACAGCAAACGTCATCTTTACTTTTCACTAATGCAATATAATTTATGAAATACTTTAAAAGTAAAATATAACGTACATATATTTGAATTTTGCTGACTTTTTAAAGAATTTTAAACAATCACCTAATTTCTTTCTCCACGTCTTTGTTCTAAAATAGGACAACTTTTATAAGTTATGGTTTTCAGTTTTCAAGCTATAAGGTAATATTAAAAGTTTTTTATGTACAGGCACGTTTTCGCTCAGTACCTTGGTACTCGACGCGACAAATTTAAAATGTTCCAATATCCATATTCATATTGCGGTGCGTTGATGGCGGCGGGAACGCGAATTATTTGCTTTGTGTCCGATCATACGCGTCCATTAGCTGGCTCGGCCATTTTTCAATTATGCCAAATGTGTGTGTTTGTGTTGGTTATAAATCATATAGTATATATTTGAATTTATAAGGGCTAGGGAGGGCAATGTACGAACGGGGTGTGTTTAATTTGTAAACGGGCAACGTATCGAAATATATAGGATATAAAGCTTATCCAATATCGGTCTGGACAGGGGTGTAGGCCAGGCGCAGTGCTGCTAAAAAAAACCAAATGAACGCTGAAGAGATTTTTATGCGTCCCGAATATTTTTATGGTCGTTGTTTTATGGAGAATACAGGGCTGGCGGGGAAAAGTTTTATGACTTTGTACGTTATTTGCCAGCTTTTAATTTTTTTCTGAAGTTACAAGGTATGTTTATTAAAGTATGTAGTTGAATGCACTCATATTTGCGATTTTTAACTTTTTCCTAAATTTTTTATACTTGTAAATGGCTTGGTTATATATATCGATATTTTTATTTAGGACATATAGGTTTGTGAAGTACATTATGTAAATCTTACTAATATTATAAATGCGAAAATTTAGATGGATGGATAGATTTTTAGCAGGTATCTCCAAAACGACTAAAAGTCTCTGGAGGAAATTTGGTATAAATATCGTATTCTGGAAGAAAGCATAGGCGTATATAGAAGTCTCAGCCAAAAACTCATTCTTGACGATTCATCACAAAATTCCTCATGGTTTTACACCAACATGACTTATAATAAGAAAAGACCTATCTAAATTCAAATACGTTTTTAAATCAGCGCTTGAAAGAATGAGTATTAGATAGCGCACAATAACTCATCGGAATAATGGCGACAAATTTAAATTTCGAACAGTGTTACCAGCCAGCATTTATTTTCCATAGACACACAGCTTTTGTTTTCTTTTTCTTCCCGCCCCGATGCTAAGCAACGTCATCCGAAATTCAAATTGGACGAGCTTCCTAGGTGGCCAGCGGCGCACGTTAATTCCATCGATCATTACTCCCGTTGCAATCCGCCAATCGCGAAAAATAAAAACACTCTCCCCCCCTCCCCACGCACCCCTACCACTCGCCTCCACCCGTCTGCGTCCAGGGGAGAGCTAGCTTTTTTTGCAAACATCATTCCCGATCGGTATGAGTCCTTACTTAGTGTTTATGCAATGTTTAGACTACGTTTTATATCTAGACTTACATCAAAGGGAATAAAAATTTAAATATTTAAAATGTCATTGTCTAAAATAAAACAATGAAAATGTATAATATTATGTTCAAATCTTTAGGACAACTGTTTTCAACATTGCAATTTCATATTTTTGGTTCCAAAATCTTTGAAACGAGCCTAATCAGTCGTATAATGTTAAATGATCCGACGACCATAGACGTCTATACAAACTCTACGCAACACTAGAGCCGGCCGAATCCAACCACGAAGTATTCAACTTAAATTATATTGCTTAATATAAATAGACTTAAATGAGACAATAATTTTAAATAAGTTGATCTCATAAATGGACGAATTTTCATTCCCAATGGCGACTCCACAGTTTTTTCTTTGTTTATAGGTAGAGACAATTAGAAGTGTTGCTGAGTATATGTGTACCTATGTGTCTGTGTGCAGCCGAGCTCGCGCACGAGCCGATCGCGTGCACAGTCCGTGCACAAATATGTATTATAAACAAAACACCAGTCCAAATGACCTATCACCGCCCCCTCAGTGGGAAAACAAAAAGATGAGAGAGGGGGTGTGCGGGTTTTCGGCGCGGTTCATGTTATCCTGGTCGTGTGCTATGGGGTAGCAACGGATAGTATGCGGGCCCCCTCACGCCTGTCATGTATCCAGTTTCGAAATTCGAACTTGAGTCCGTTCGGTTTTGGAGTTTTTTTTTAAATTTTTTAGGCTTACATCACCTGTTCTTATTGGAATCTAATAGAAAAATAATTTATTAATTTTTTAATTCTTATTACTCGTTTATATGAATAGTGTGGAATAAGTCTTCTGAAGCCTTTTTTAAAATGGCCAGCAACAAAAAAAAAATAGAAATTCAACGTCCAGTATTTTTAAAAGTTGTTATGCACATTATAGTATTACCCAATAAAACTTGTCCAACTTGTTGTCTTTATAAATACCTTTATATCTAGATGTAATTAATTTAATCACTGTATTTTGTTGCTGTGACTTTATTAAGTAAAGATATAACCTATTTGTATTTAGTCATCAATTTTGAGTACCCACTTGTATTGAGATATTATTTTTATATCTTTTTAAAGAATCTACAAATTGCTGCTTCGGTTTGGTTTAGTCAATATTCTCTTTTTAGACGCCACTTATTTAGATTTTCATTTTAATTAAAAAATATTTTCGAGTATTCTATCAGTAAAATTTCGTTCGCTACTCGAGGTGTATCGAAGTTTTTGTTACAGCAAAAAGTTTGCTCGTTCTAAAATAGCTTTTTGGATGTTTTTTTTTTAGCAATCGGCCTAGAATCTAAACTTGCTGCGTAATATTTTTTATACTTGTAAGCGCTGCAGTGAGTCTATCGCATAACGAAACCTCTGAAATAGAACACGGTTGTGCTCAGAATTTATTTTTTTGTATACATAGTTGATTTTTTTTATATCAAGGGACTCTAACTCGAGCTACAAACATTTTAAAGTCTAAAATGCCTCCCGAAAATATTCGAATTAATGAGTAAAATTATGAAAGTATTACTGAAACGCCTCTTCGAGGACCCTGTGGCGTTTTCAAAGTCAATTAAGAAACGTATTTTTAACCATCCGTTTACATTTTTTTTTAGAAAAAAGTCGCCTTTCAGTGCGCTCTTTACTTTACCCGGCAAAGTATAGAGTTTAACGAAGTCATAATTATAATACTCAAAAGAATTTCTCCTTTTTTAGAGGGAATTTAATGAAATGCCGGCATTTCTCGTTCCAAATAGGAATGGGTACGTACGAGGTTTTTTTATTTTATTGTAATAAACGTCATTTACATCAAGTGTTCAATGTTGAAATATTGCAATTTAAATGGCTCTTTGCTTATTTGTATTGTACGATTTGAAAACATTTCGGTATTGCTGTTCTTTTAACACGTTCACTGCGGATCAGGCCTAGATCGACCTGCCGCGGAATTTCAGCTGGTGCGGACGAAGAAAACTATGTCCCTCTCACTGGTGCGGAACGATTTTCTCATAAAAAATCACGGCAGGCCTTTATCGGCCTACCACGCACTGACGGTGAAAAATATCAACTCGGTGCGGCAGGGGTCTATCGCGGCCCGCCGTCCCAACAGGCGGTTGGCGACCCGATACCGCACGGAGCGCCCCGCTTCGCTAGTTAGTGTTGAGCCATCTCACTGAACTGTACGTCGCGTTTTTTCTTTTCGTAAAATTAACGACGCACGATGGCAGGAAACAAAAGAAAAATACAAATTTTGGAAAATAAACTAATTCGCGAGGCAGATAAAAGTGATAGTGACAGCAGTGAGGAAATATTTTCCTTCAAGAAAAAAAAATAGATATTTTCCTTCAAGAAAAAAATAGATATTTTCCTTCAAGAAAAAAAAAATAGGATGTGCACACAAAATCTTTGTGCGAAATGTTTTAAAGACAAGCATAAATAAATAATTAAATAAACTATTTTTCATTTCTTTTCTACAATTCTATTTTATTTTCGATATCTCCTTATTTTTGTCTTTCCATCACTACTAAAAATACTTTCTAGTGCGGTGCTGGTCGATATCGACCCGCCACTTTCCCTGGTTCATTTCTCATTTCCTGTTTGGCAGATCCCGGGGCGAATCAACTCTAAAGAAGGTGGGTTCAAGGTTTTTCTAACAGTCCAAAAAGTACACACCTATATTATGTTTTCGCAAAGTTATAGCGATTTAATCTAACCTTATGCTGGTGGGTCGAGAAACGCCTGCCACGCACTGGCGGAAAAATCATTGGGGGCACACTTTGGCCCGCCGCCGCACCAGACGAAGGTTTAAGATTTTACTTGCCGCAGCTAAGGTGTTAATTTAATTTTCCGAGTACCTTTTTACCTTTATTTTTAGTTAGTTTGGTTAATTGGTTGGCCACTTGAATGTTATTTCTTTGAATATTTTCAATTTGATTTACGTTCCAAGTTAAATAGTTTATCATTTTAAAATTATATTATGTATCTTTTCATCTCACTTTGCAGAAGCAGTTGATGATTATTTTTCGTAGTCATAATGTTTTTCGTATACATGTACGGAAATGAATAACAAATGAAAAATAATCATTTAAACATAATTATTTTTAATTTGAACAATGACATTAATCTCTATCCTCAAAAAATTATCTTGATTATTCTTGTTAGAACTACAGCGATTATAAAAATATAAAGCATATTACCTTGACTTCTAGTTAAATGTGTCCATTTTCCAAATATGGACTCTATAAGTCGATCAAAATAACGTTGAGAACAAATTGTTTTAGTTAACATGTTACTTAAACAGAACTCGTCCAGATTTCTCGTTTCAAATCTACACTCAGGGAATCTCTTAGTGATCAATTAAAAATTAAAAATAAAAAGGAACATAACCAAATTGATATTTAAGAAACAATGTGCTTTACTTATTTAGCAATGCTAGTGAAGTTTGCAGTTGAAGAAGCGATGAAAAAGGAAGGCAAAAGTCGCTGAGAAAGTGTGTTAGGAGGTAAGGATCCCGGCCACGGCGATCCTAATAAAACGATACTATGTAAGGTCGCCGGCACACGGCAACTTTTTATGGGAACTTTTTTTTTTTATTCAAACGGCAAAGGGGGAGAAAGAAATAAATCTCGGACATTGTGCACTGTGTCGAACTTTTCTTGCTTTGATTTGACCCACCCATACTTTCGATGTTGATTTACTTTTAATATTTAATTCAAACATCGTACTACTTATTAAACGGAACGTAAATTTTAATAAAAAGTTTAGAAATAACTGTGGTGATAAGTCAACAGTAAAATCCTTAATAAAACTAAAAAATAATATGATACGTCGTCTTATGCTATTCATAAAAAGAAACAGACTTGTGCTAAAACATATTCAAATGAATTGCATAGTTATTCATAATTTTTATATTTCCATTTATGTAAATTTATTTATAAAAATAATAACTAGTACATAAAACATTTTAAATGTAGGAACGGCATTGGTTGACAGATTAATGAATGTTGCAAGTTTCATTATAGAGGGCGCAAGGCGTAGTGTTGCCAGCAATGCGATGCTTTCAGTGGACCTGGCACGAATATTTAACACAATCACCTTCGTATCATCGATAAAATTTTGTGGGCATAATTTCGATCTCTAAGTAAAAATCTCATAATAATTTTGACATACAGTGTAAACTCTTTATAACGAAACTCAAGGGACTGAGCATTTTTGTCGTTATAGAGAGTTATCGTTATATGGAGTGAACAAAAACAACCAAATTAACAAGATACAATATCTTCTATCGTCTACAAGTATGAACACATTTCTTCGTAATAGAGAATGGCGTATCGCTATAAAGAGTGTTTCAATATGTGGGTTTTAACGCAAAACAACCAAGTTGGGCTCACTTCAACGTTACAGGGAGTTTATTGTTATAAAGGATAACGTTATAAAGAGTTTACACTGTAATTGGCAATGAAGATACGAAGGCAATTGTCTTAAGTATTCGTGCTAGGCCCACAGTTTAATGTTTAATGTTACAGTAGTGGAAACCCAGAGTAACAATCAACACAAGACGCTAGGATATTTAAAATACGATACCTGAAGCATGAAGTTCTATAAAAATGAATAATGCAAGATCTGAAGCGCAATGAGCAAAACCGTGAGTACAAAATGAAATATAAAACCTTCATCTCTGCTTCTTGTAATCGTAAAAAACAAGTGTTTGTTAATTCCAATGGAATATTTTTAACTGCTAATTATGTTCGTTAACGCTATTAAACGTTTATAACTCTATTTAGCGGGTTATTCTCATCACTGACCTAACATAACGTTAGCAGTTTTTTGTTGTACAACACATCACTAGAACTTGACATGTGTTGAAAAATAATGTAAAAAAATCATAATAACTTTATAAGTCTGTGTAGAAGCAACTAGTTTAATTAGCTATGGATTTCTGTTACCAAAATCTTTGTATAAAACATGTCATCCTTGTCATTAACTTTGACAAAAGAGAAATAACAATATGTTTTAAAAGAACATAGTCTGGAAGCATAGGTTACTTATGAAGTTGTCAAATTCAAACCGCTAATAATTTATAAATAAAATAAATTTTTCTCAGCTTTATTTTGTAAGTTGAAAATAATAATTGTCGGAGAAATAATAATTGAACGACAATCTTTAAAATAAATAAGATATGAAATAATGTTGCCAGTAACGAAAACAAATCTCTAATTACTGTAGCGGTATCAAGACAGGTAATTAATCAAAAAAAGAACGTACACTTTAAAATACAGCTGTATCATCAGTTTTGTTTTCTTTTTAAATATAACACATTTGTTTGTACAAAGAAAATGGCCAGGTGTTAGATTTTGTATTTATCCAATTGATTTTATGATTTAAACATGTGTTTTACCATTAAAAAGCTACATTTTCAATGAGTAACATAGGTTATATTTATTACTAGACTAGCTGTCGCCCGCGACTCTGTCCGCGCGGAATTAGAAACAGATGTAATAAGTAGCCTATTTGTTCTTCCAGACTATGATCTACATCTATGCCAAATTTCATCAAGATCCGTTGACACGCTTCGGAGATAACTTCCAACAAACATCCATCTAAACATTCGCATTTATAATATTAGTAAGATAAAGTTATTTTTTTAATCCCGCGCGGACGAAGTCGTGGTCAAAACCTAGTCTCCTATAAGATTAACACACTTATTTTTGACTGTCACATTCAGAGTTTAATAATTAAATGTCTCCTTCAGTGACCACTTAGCATCTATATGGCAGACAGTTTCAGTATTACTTGAATTGTGGTTAATTAGTCTGTAGTCAATCAAAGGTGACTAACATCGTCTACAAATACGTCTAGAATATATTGCTAGATATTTGATTGAGTTATTTTCAAATTACACTTGCTCGGACCACTTGTTATGTTACGATTAACAGAGCGATAATAGACGGGTGAAAGGTGCAGAGAAAGGTGTGCAGTTTTTTATTCTATGCACAAGTAGTGTTGGATTTTTGACTTCTGTCCTTGTAAGTGCACTTTCTATACTTCGTCTGTATAGTTTTGATATAATTTTGTCTTCGATTAATAACTACCATTTAGTTATAAGTTGTGTTATGATTTTAATTAGGCCAATTATTTAGTAAATAGCTGTCGTCCGCGAATTTGTATGCACGATATTAAAAGAAAATGTGTTCTTCCAGATTATGTTCTACATTCATGAAAATTTATACCGAGATCCGTTAAGCTGTTATGGAGATACATTCTAACAAACATCCATCCATATATCTAAGCTTTCGCAATTAAAATATTAGTAAGATTTGATTGTTTTGATCAAGAACTTTTAAATATAGTTATTCATAGTAATGTGTTACTTAAACGTTTTAATAATAATTATTATTCGTATGCATTACCTAGTCGGTAGCTACACTTTAGCAAACTGGAATATCTCCACAGTATTGACTTATGATCGGACAAAGCCCTAAAACAAGCATTATCGCGCGACCCACACTACTGCAACCGCGTAAACACTAGGGGGGTGGCCACCGCCCGATTCGGCGTTTTTATATTTTTGCACACTCAAAAAAAAAAGACGCGGCAGACAAAGATGGACTGATGACGAGATCCGCGCCGGTGTGCGGCGGAACAATGGGGCGCAAGCGGGACGGAACCACTTCTGTCACGAGCGTCGCTAAATAAAAATGTGCAAAGAGTTTTCTTTTTTAGATGTGATGCTTTTTTACGTTACGTTAGTCTGCGTTCGCAATTAGTGATGTGCGGATGCCACGATGCGATCTATGGAAATGCGCGGAGCCCGCCGGGATTCCTACGAGCTTTTGTTACTTAGAATACAAACTTCCTAAGACTTAGCACTTGAAGTATCACGGAAGCCTTTCCAATGTGTACCAAGGTCGCAAGCACTTTGGCAGTAGACATAAGAGCGGTCAAACCGAGACTAGTTACCAGACCAGTACAGGTTGCTACTACCTTTCAATTTGCTTCTCACTTCACTGACAATTCTTTGCAGAACTAGTTATTGAGATTTAAGAGTGTACAAACAACCTTGAAGACAACCAGTTATGTTCCTATTTTCCTTTAGGAAGCAGATTAAGCAGCAAGGAAAAAATTTAAAAAGTCAATCATTCAATAAATTAAACTTGAGTAATATTGTTTGCTAATTATCTATGAGTCAAATAAGCGATTTTTTCTGAAGTCTGGCGGCGAACCTCGTCGATAAAGTTCCACTCATCCAAACAAATCAGCATAACAATAAGCTCATATTGCGTAAGCCGTTCAGGTGCATTCTCCTAATCAAAGGCACGTAAAGTCGGGGGAGCGCGCTGCGAGCAAATTTTAATACCAAAGGAAAAAACAGTGACAGCCCAATGCAGCGCGCGCACGTGTGCGTCGACACACACACAGACAGGCCGCTCGTGTCGGTGCATGCTTTACGCGCGGAAAAAAGTGCTGCGTTATTGATTTTTCTGTACAGCCAGTGGGGGGTTAGGGGGCGCCAGGGGGGCACGCCCGCGGCCTGAAAAAGCGTCTGCTGAAAAAACCGAGACGAAAAAGCACCCCTCCCTTTTTAATTGGTAACGTAGTGTCAATAGGGCTAATCCCGGGACCGTAATAGCCCGCTTTTGTCTTTCGAATGCATTTTTCAGTGTTGCCAGGCGACAGCTTGAATAGTCGTCGAGCCTTACTTTTTGTCGGAGGCTCGCGCTGCGTCGAGGTGGCCCCTTACGACAATACCGGTCGGAGCTCAGCCGCGCTCCTTTTGTTAGTTTTGTAATTTCATTAATAAACGGTATTAAGGGTTTGCTAGAATATCACTCGAGGAAGTCTACGGATTCAGCTCGAATGGTTATTTAGTGAAAAAGAAGGTGCTAGGGTTAAATGTCGGGAAGTTTTTTTAGTTGCAATTAAAACCCGGTGAGGGAGTTTAACGATTACCTTTTGTATATACACGTCATAGTTGGATTGTGAGTGAATAAATTCGCGCTTTTTCCCGCTCATCTTAATTGAGGAGGGCTTCCTATTGAGTTGCAGACTCAATTATAAGAGGAAGTGCGTGCGTGACGTCACATCCGCGCGGTCAATTGAGCCACTTGCGAACGCCGCCGCGCGCCGTGCCGCCCCGACAGCCGGCCGAGGTCAGGGTTTCGCGACGCGGATCATCGCCCATTCAAATTATTTCTCCTACAATGGACCTCACCGGATCTGTATCCTGTTCACGTTCTAAGCTTGAAATAGATGTGGAACAAACAAAAAATAAGCGTGCTATTAGTACGAAATCGATCTTTTTTTAATTCTCTATGGTAAAAATATCTTAATAAGAGTACACAATGGAAATATATTGTACAAGTCTTAAGAAACGTTCTATATAGATTTATTTATTACTTAACAAGAGACCAATATTCCTAGAAATCTGATGAATGACAGAAGCTTTTGGATGTTAAAAGCTTTTTATTTATTATTTTTAGTTACGTAACATGCTGTAACTAGTTGCTTAGTAATAAAAGGTGGTTTTAATAATTTTATGTGCAATTTACATGTTAATCTAAATCTTTAAACAATGACACATGTTTTAGGCAATTGATAAAGATTGTTAGAAATTCGCAAATATGCTTTAATCCAGTAATTTGTTGAGATAATTAACATTGTGAGAGCGTGTCGAGAGAAAGTATTGCGAATGTACAAATATACATTTCTTTAAGTTAAGATAACCTTGTTGAATTAGACTGTCAGTTTCGAATAATTTTTTTTTATGAGATGGGCAAAGCAATCTAGCTGCGGGAGCAACGACACCCATGGATATAGGCAACGCTATAAGGGCTGCAGATGCGTTGCATAGATTATAAAACGCTGTAAAAGACAGAATGTTTATATGGATGGATGGATGTTTGTTTGAAGGTACCTCAAGGCTCAACTTATCTCGATGAAATTTGTCATAAATTTAGAGCATAGTCTAGAAGAATACATAGGCTACTATTTAAGTTACTAAAGAATCGCGGGTAATAGCTAGTGCGTTATATTTGTATGGTACCTTTTTATAAAATGAACGTTGTGTTAAAGAGTACTCCAATGTAATGTGTAACGAAATATTAATGATTGTAATCAAACTTTATAGTATATTCTGCTGATTACAAAATCGATATTACTGATATCGATATCGATATTAATATATCGATATACATTTGAGAATCGTAAAATGGTACGATTATATCTCCCCAATAATTAAAAATCAAGATATCAGTTACGTATCCAGCTTGAGATTTGGCTTGTGTTATTCAATTAAGGATTATTAAATGGTTTATTTAATGAAATTGTCACATAAAAAGATAAAATTTTAATGGATGTCAATATCGTTCGTTCGAATTCTGTTCGTTGAGATTTTAATAAACATGTTTTAACGAAACGAAAAGGTCACTGACTTATTACGAGTAGTTATCGTTAATTAATCGATCATTGTTTGTCATTTGTTTTTATCTTTCTTTAAGATTTTGTTATCTTTTAAATTGAAGACGGTGTTTTGCACATATTATATTCATACTTCTATACTTCAAAGTAACTAGTGGCAGAATAGAAACAGATCTTTGTGCTTCTTTACCAGTTTGACAGATTAAAAAAAAAACGTTTTTTTCGAATTTGGAATTAACAAACCCATTCTTGGTGACCTTATGAAAACGTCTTAAAAGATTTTTTATGTAAAGTACTCGTACGTACGTAGTCTTTAGTCTTTTCTTTTATCAAAACATTATGTCGTTTATAACGTAGTAAGGAGTAAATATTTTAGCGTAGTGAACGAATGCAAATGGGTGCAGTGAACGCGAGGCCGGCATTGACCGTGCCCCGTGCGTTACGCAATTGCTACTTGACATCAATAAGCAGACGGACAGACAGACGAGTGCTCGGGACAAGTTCAATGCATCCACTTACATGTGGTACATTAAGTTTGTTTTTTGTACATTATTGCGCGAAGTCTGTAGACAACGTTTTGTAACACAAAATTATTATACAATTGGGATACTGTTCTAGTATCCTGTGATCCGATACTAATCTTATTAATATTATAAATGCGAAAGTATCGATGGATATATATTAGAATGTGTCTTCAGAACAATTCAATGAATCTCGATGTTATTTGATACAGATGTAAAAATAATCCGGAAGAACACATAGGCTACTTACTAAGTTGTTTTTTAATACCGAGCTTGAAGGAGTCGCGGGCGACAGCTAGTTAATAATAACATGAAGAAGTAGAAACCACGCAGAAATTTCGTTCATGGTTCTATAGTGACATCAACTTAAGAAAAAATTATTTAAATAATATCAACTATATTAGTTATTATGTAAATTACTTATTTAGTAAATAATAGTATTGTTATTATAATAGCCTTTGTCACTTTTCTTCTAGACAAGAAAGATACATTTTTGTATCTTTTCTTAGTTACCAGTTCGCGGTATGAATAACGGAGTGCTGAAGAAAGAAAAGGTCATGAAAAACTGTCGTCTGGGCGAGCTTTTGTTTGTGGATAAAGAACAAACTGTGCCGACAAGTTTGGCGGCGTTTTAAAAGGATTAATTTTAACCGATTAATAAATGTAACGTGTTTAATTGTAAAGGAGAATGTATAGTTTTTAAATATCTATGCATATTATATAAAATTGGAGTTTCTGTAATATGGAGAAGAAAATATCATATTTCTTAGGTATACATGATGTATTTGAATAGCTGAGAACCAAAAATATCTCTGTATGTCAGTCCATAAAGCCAGGGTATGTTCACGGCTGGATCGATTTGTACAGGACTTTGTTGGAAAGGTAGCTGATGCACGCTGGCATATTATAGGTTACTTTTTAAATTCCGCGCTGTCGAAGTCGCGGGCTACTGCTAGTATATAAATGCAGTCGTAAATAACACAAGAAATTAATAATAATTTTTTGTATAAGCATTATTTTATTACAAATTTATTTACTTTGTATTTAAATATTTATTTACAAACTGTTTACATATTTTTGTTTACATAATTTAAATTACGCATAACTTTTTTCTAGAGACCTTAAAGTAGTGTCTGCTACGCAGTAAGTGACCTTGTACGCATATTTCTCGTATTTGTAGCAACAAGCTTAAAGGTTTTAAAGGAAGTAAACAAATAATATTTACATACATTTATACTTAACACATAAGTAATACAACTTTTTAACTTCAAATTCATGCTTTGAAAAAACAATTTCAACACAACCATACAAGTTTTTTTTTAGATACTAACTAGATGGCGTTGATTTTAGTATCAAATAAATTCAATTATGAATTTCAGTAGATTTTTTTAACTTTTTTTTTCACTTAACGAAACATGTATTACCACAAAAATATTCGAAAAATTGTCTTATCTACTTAGAATAGAGTTTTAAAAGGCTTGCACCATAATATTGTAGTCAAAAGTCATAAATAAGTCGTCTAGTACATGCCATAAAGCTGCCGATATCAAATCACAAAACTTCGGGTACGCTATATCGAATAGAACTTGAAGACGAAAGGTGGAGTGCCACTATAAGCGATTGTGTTGGCATTATTAAATAACATAATTTTTTGATCTAAACACAAAACTAGTATAGATACAACATTGATACGTGATTGGAAAGCAAACGCATCAATAAAACTTTTAAAAACACTATTTTGTGTAATTGCTGAGGATCATAAATATATTCTTTGCTTTTAAATGTGTATCCAATTTAAAGACTGCATACTTAACCTTAGCTAACATTGTTACTTTAACTCCAAAAATTAAAATATCAAGAATTGAAAATAAGAAACTGTTGATTTCCATTAGAACACAGGAAACACTTATGCAAAAATATCTTTATCTTAGTTTTTTCCAAAGAGTGGGACGAAAATATGTTTTGTTTTAGCAGAGGAACAATCGTAGCTTCCACCAAGAGTTATTTTAAATAAGAAATAGTTACATATAAATGATAAACAAACCAAACAATATATATTTTTGCACTTCAGCTAGCGTGTAGCACGCTTGCAGTGTGACCGTACCCTCGCGTGCTCCGATCTTCACGCGACGTGCCGTGCCGCACATAAAACTGAACCCTACACAAAAATACACCGTCTTGTCTACGGTTTATAACTTATTTGTTTTGTTATACTTTATATCGTCACGTAGATTTTGCATTGCGGTAGTTGATTTCAGTATGTATATAAACTTCGAATTAGTATTCTTTAATGATATTAGTTTAAGTACATAATAATGTATATTTTAAGCTATAATAGGGAATCTTAAGTGATATTTTAGATAAAGTCATGGTTAGCTAGTTATTCCTAATGTTAAACTCGCACGGAATCAAAAGTGGATTCGGAGGTTCATTTAGCTTCACTAAATGGAGGTCTATGATCTCTGCCTACCCCTCTTGGTTACACGAGTGAATTGTGTTGTATTAAACTTATACGGATTCAGTAAGCATTTTTATTATCCACTCTCCACTTTTTGTTATAGTTCTTCCTTATTCGTTGTTTAATTTCTAATAGTATAAATTAATAACTTAATCAAGTCCATTAATCCATTATTTAACAATTTAAGGTTAACGTGCATTTATCGACTCGTTAAATTACACTCCACTTGCTCGAGTTTCAAGTGTCAACCGTAAAACTATCAAAATTCCGTCACAAAACAAAACACAATTGCCTATTATAGTAATAGAATAAAGTCAACAAGCGTCGAATTATCTTTGCTGTCAGTTCAACAAGGCGGAAAGGATCGTCCCTGACATATGTTACTATAACAAGCTCAGTAGTGAATAGACACCCTCCTAGAAATAGTTACCCTCTGTTATAACAATGTCACAATATTGCCAACGCGAATTAGTCGCATTATATGAATAGAATTAATGGGTTTGTATGGAATTATTTTCAACTAACTTTTACCCGCGACTCCGTCCGCGCGGACTAAAAAAAACCACACAAGATAAAAAAGTTCCTATGTCCGTCTCCTAGTTCTATCAATTTTCCGCTAAATTAATTAATTAGACCGATCTTGAGTTATAAGTAGTGTAACTAACACGACTTTCTTTTATATATATATATATAGATTTTGAATGTCTTATGATAAAGGCTGGAAATTCTTTATAATAAAATTATTACGTTTGAAGGTGTTTAAAGATACATTTATTCCAGAGCAGTTGAACCCTATATTATGATTCGAAATTTAACAGTTGAAAATGTGGATAATGTTTTCTAAGATATTTTCAAATTAAAATGAAGAATAAAATAATTTTAATGTAAATTAAACTTTCTTTAAGTTCTCTTTTAAAGTAATATAACAGAAAAAAACTTTCAAATAATTAAGTTTATCAACAATACAATTTATTACGGTCAATAGATACGAGATATTCTGGTATGATATCTTTACACCAATCTCATTACAAAGCTTGCTATTGTTCTATTATAATTTTAAAATCACGTTCTCCTAAACGTAGCTCTGATTTGGGATGACTTTATTATAAAGTATTGATCTGTCACAGTTAATATTTCAATATTGATTATTAAATTGAACTTTTAAAGAGTGCTTTTGAAAAGCCGACAAACAATACTTGATTCTAGACTTCGTTAATCAACACAGATAAAAAAAAAATATTTTTAAATGCCACGAATTTATTATACATCCAGTTCGAGACTATACTATATCCTTCTGTAATTAGGAGGTGTAGAGTTTAGAAAAACAATTTTTATCTTGTACTAGCTGTCGCCCGCGACTCCGTCTGCGCGCTGTTAAAAAAAAACTTAATAGGGTTATGAAAAATAGATGTTGGCCGATTCTCAGACCTACTGAATATGCTCACAAAATTTCATGAGAATCGGTCAAGCCATTTCGGAGGAGTTAAACCACAAACACCGCGACTCGAATTTTATATATAAGATAAGTATTAAATTACTTTAGTTAGCTATAATCTTATTCGTCAATTTCTAGCAATTATATAAACAAATGAAACAAAAACTGGTAATAAATATAGCCTATATCATACGGGGCTAGTGTAGCTATCCAACTTTGAAAGGATTTTTCCGATCGGTTAAGTAGTTTTGGATCCTATTCAATGCAATCAAATCTTTCTTTATAACTAGCTGTCGCCCGGGACTCCGTCCGCGAGAAATTAAAAAAAAAACTAGTAGCCCATGTGTTCTTTCAGACTATGTTCTACTTCTGTGTCAAATTTCATCAAGATCAGTTGAACCGTTCCGGTATGTACTTTCTAACAAACATTCATTCATCTAAACATTCGCAGTTATAATATTAGTAAGATATAGATTAAATTTAAAGTTTAATAATTTTTTTTACATTGATGTATAAAATTAAAACAAAATAGCGAAAATATACATAAAACATTCACCATTAGTAAAAATAGTAATGCCTTTATCAAATCTCAATGATGTCCCCATCCGTAATAAATAAAGAGGGTTACACATCGGCTTGGAATAATAATATTGGTGTGTATTGACCCGAGTTGGGGCCACTCGCTCAAGTTCAAGGGCGGGGGTGAAACGAACCCTTACGCAACCCGCGTGTACAGGTGGGACTTACGCGTCTAAAAACATTACCAACAAAGTTTACTGTTTACTTTTTTATTTGTCTTGGTGTCTTAATTTGTTATATTTTCCATTTAATTCAAGTAGTTTGTTGTCTTGTTGTTAATGTTGAAAAATAATAACTTATTTTTGTAATTATAAAATAGATAGGATTTGGCAAATCTAAGCAAACTGTATTAATTAATTATTAAAACTAGGAAGTAATTCATAATTTACTTGATGTTGCGTCTATAAATATGAATTTAAATAATTTACTTTATTTATATAAATTTACTAGTATATAAATTCCAAAAAAAAAAACAATTTATTTTTAGACTTTTATATACTAGTAACTCTTGGTAAACATAATCAAAAACCCTGAATATAATCGGATCTAATTGCGTTAGTGCATTGCGAAATTTAAGTGTAAGTGCTGCCATCTATAGGTTAATAATTACGAATCGATTACTGGCTAAAAAGTATATAAACTTTTTTTTTAATGGCAACAAAAACGTGTTGTAAATGGCGGCAATTCTTATCACATTCAAAGCACGTTTTATCAGGCACGCGAGGGCTCACGTTCCGCGCAGTGCGTTTGTTTGTAAACATAACGTGCCCGTTATGCTCTCTTCTCCCCAACCTCCCCTGATACCAACCTTAGAGGACATTGGGAATAAGTACAAGCGATAATACACTTTACGTGACAGGAATATGACATAGTTTTGATCTAATTTTATAGCTTGTATAATTGCTAAGCTCTTTTGATATTTCTATAGTTCAGAAGCCCTTGAGGAAGTTTGCATTCACCTTTGGATTTACGTATCTGTTATGATTTTTGCATCTTAATTTTATTTATAATAGAACGTAAATCAACATATCACGCACAAAAGCTATCAACCCAAAACAATTAAAAATTTTCTAGAATGTACTAGTTATCAGTAAAGTTTTATTTGTCGCTATGAAAATAAATAAACTTTGCAAAACTTAATTCTGACCGAGTTATATTCATCTTTAGCTAAGTTTCATTTAATTAAAGTAAAGATCCCTTATTTATTTGGAACAAGATAAAAAAGTTCCTATGTCCGTCTCCTAGTTCTAAGCTACCTCCCCATAAATTTTCAGCTAAATCAGTACGACCAATTTTGAGTTATAAATAGTGTAACTAACACGACTTTCTTTTATGTATATAGATTAGCTTTATGTTTAGGTTTTGAAATTTTTAATTGTAGAAAAGTGTTGTTAAACAGTGAGTGTGGTGGCTGAGGCTCATTATCGTACTTCCGTTGCCACTAATCAGCTGTTTGTAAACTCTACCGATGTGGTGCGACACGTGACTTGCTCCTCAATCACGACTTCATTCACTAACAATTGCAACAGCATTACCCACTTTACTCTGACTACTTACTGATTAGACGCAAAGGTTCTTTATATTAGAGAATATGAAACGTTTTTCACGGAGTCCTCTTTCAAAAACTGTTGTCGTTCAACAAAATGCTGGTACATTTTTTTTCAATTATTGAACTATTAACATTATTTCTTCCATCTTATGCCGCTTTAAAGTCTTGTTTGGACTCCATCAAGTTTATTTGGTCCATTTTGGTAGTCACTTTGGATACAAACGGCTCACAAAATACGCCATAGCAACACCTGTTATTGTTAGACATAAGTTTTTGATATAAAGAACCACAAAATTGCATTTAAATTAGGACAAAAAGCGCAATTACACGATGCTACCGTTACAAAGTTTTTGTCGTCGACCGTCGCGTCTGACCGCGGACACCTGAACGAACTCTTTGTATGATCTAATCTAAACGAGGTGGGGCGCCACTGACAGCGGAACGGATTGAATTATTTTCATGTGTTTAAATGAGCTATTAAAAAAAGTTCTGCGTTTAAGAAAGATGCTGAGACAAAACAGTAAAGTTATGATTGGAAATGTGGTGTAAACAATAGCAGTATTGCACTGGGGACTAGCAGCTTTCGCCCTGGTGTGAAACATACACTAAACTGGCGCTAGGCTAGGCACTATGCAAGATCACTTCTCAATTCGTTAAAATAATAAGAATTTAAATATTTTACTTGTGTAAAAATATACCAGAAATATATCAAAACAAAAACATCTTTTTATAACATTAATTATAATATATTATTATATATTTGAATTAAAATTAGAAGATTCAACGATAGTGCAATTTATCGTATTTTGTACACATTATAAGCAGTATTTTCCTTATTCAAGAAATCTAAAGTTAATTTAATAAAATGTTAATTACAACCCATATCATTGGGAAGTCCTTTAAAAGTCCTTACCAAATGTAGACAACAAAATGGTGCATTTAAAGTGTATGCATAATAATTTTGCATTGATATCACCTTTTCTACCTGTGAGAAATATATTGCAGAGACGGAAAAGTACTAAGATTTTTCAATCTTGAACAAAATGGATTTAAAAAGTAATTTAACAAACTGTGGACTTCCAATACCGAAACCTACATATGTACAAATAACTCTTCTCGCTCTTTAAAAAAAATTAAATCAATATATTTTATACATGCGTCAAGGTATTTTAAATTCAGTCAAAGATTTCGTCTTCATTACTTTATGGAATCTGTGACGAAATTCATTTACGACAAAACACTTTGACTGATATAAAAAAAAAATGTAATTGATAAGATTATATTGGACGTTACGGAATTACAACATTTATACCAGGGCGACAGAACCGAGCAGGAGGAAGACGTGATAATATCACCACCTGATTACCGAAGTAGCGTGAAGCGGAACATTGCTTCACTGACTTTCTTGATCGCCGCGGACAAATTACCGCTCACCTATAAGGGCTAATCGGATTGTTGTACAGTCGGTAACAAAAGTGTTAATGAAAAATTTAGATTTTTTTAATGGATTTTAAATGTTCTAAGTGAGATTATTTAAAGTAATTATATTTGTAAGTTTATATTAAGTTTCTTGTTTACACACAACTGACCAGAACAGAAAAACTTCTAAAACGTGTAAAAAAAAACTCAATATTAATAGCAATTTAAATTGAGACAAAACAAATATAAAAAAGATGACAAAGAATTGATTTAAAAATGTAAATGTGCAATTTACTAAAATTCATTGTAATAATACGATTAAAACATTTTATTTAACCTTCAAACCAACGCCAAATAAACATTTTTAATAATTATATCTGTTTTAATACTGCTTAGTTTTTATAAACTCTATAAATAACAGCAAAAGTGTGTTTTATTCCCGATATACTTCGTAGCCGGTTTGTAGTATACAAGTTTTTCTGAAGCCTTCTGAAGTCTCGTTACCTGCATATTATGCAGACTTGTCTAACTTGTAACACCGTACTTATAGTGTCGTATGAAAATAACTTGTTTTATTAAAAAAAAAAAAAGAAGTAGGCAATACGGATGCGCATTTAACTTAATACTGTCACAATTCTTTTGCTACTTTTAAATTTAAACAATAGCAAAAATGCTTGTCGATAAATTAATTTGAAATTAAAATAATTTTAATAGGAGTCAGTCAAAAAATGTCTTGTCCTTTAATTCTTAGATATTTTCATAATTAACTAAAGACAACTGTCACTTTCGAGTTCCTTCGTTCACAAGATAGTACAGATATACACAAAAGTGTCCACGTCACGTCTAGCGCGGCTCGACCTTGACCTTTGGTGCGGGAGATGCACTGCATTTGCATATAAACGCAAGCCCACGCTGATGCGATTATCGCGAACTGGTTTCTATAGACTACGCCGGATCGCGACTGGTTCCGACGACGTACGGTTGCGTTCGAAAGTCGTTTTGTTACAATGTATCTCTTTTTAAAGTGACTATTTTGTAATTTTGAAGTATAAAGTGACCTGGTGTATTACTTAATATGTTTTCTTTGAAGAATTTACTTTTTTAATTGGATTATTCGTGGAATAAAGGAGTATTTAGTTTGAAATTTATACTTCTGATAAAACACAAATGGATGTAGATACTTCAGTATTCATATTTAGCAAATATTCCTTTATTTTATATGTAACTTGTTCCATTAAGTTTGAAATTTTAAAAGAACCTGTTACTAAATCCCAGAGCTTTGCCTGTTCTATTTATATGAGCCATCAACTTTTTATTTTTGTACTCAAATATTTAATTTTAACTCTTAATTGAAGGAATAAGTTATAAAAAATTCATTATTTTTGATGCACTAAAATTAGTATATCAACAGACATAAATATTGAAGTCAATATTGTTATTCGATCATTATGGGATGACAAAATAAATCGTATAAATTGAATCATTAATTAAATGTAAATAAGTTTTTGTTTTTTAAAACATATTTAATGTAATAAAAGTGTCATAGAATATTAATTTTATACGTGTCGTGCGTGAGTGTACTCGTTTCGCGGTAAAGGGCGATTGGTGTTTGGTGGTCAATAAAAATATTTGTTATATATTTGTTAATAATAATTAAACATCGTTTTATGTCTCGCTCGTGTTAGTGTCTATTCGACGGTTTTTTATTAGCCCAACCGCGCTAACAAGATAAAAAAATACCTTAGTGTTTTTTTCCTACAAAACACTCACGTCCATAACTTAGAGGTGTTGGCAGAATTTTGCATACATATGCTTGTCTGTCTTACTAATATTATAAATGCGAATGTTTGAATGGATGGATGGATAGATGTTTGTTACAAGGTATCTATCTCCAGAATGATTCGACGGATCTAGATGAAATTTGGCATGGATATAGAACATAGCCTGCTAGGCTATGCTAAGCTAGGCTAACACATAGGCTACTAATTACGTTTTTTTTAAATTCCGAGCGCAAGGAATCGCGGGCGACAGCTAGTAATAGTAATAAACAAAATATTACTTGTATTTGCTTTTTAAAGCAAGTGTTATGAATCATTTAGGAAGATAAAGCTTTTATCTTAAGCTCTGAACGTATAAACTTCTTATTAGTTTTTTAAATTAATATTTTCTGTTATGCTCTATCCTCACTAAATCGCAGTGTATCAATTGTTAAGGTACGGACAACTGATCGACTATTTTCTTGAATCAAATCTTAGCACGAGTTTCACCTTATCTTACTAATATTATAAATGCGAATGTTTAGATGGATGGATAGATGTTTATTTGAATGTATCTCCGGA